>NC_073744.1:45380152-45545152 GCF_029784135.1 Toxorhynchites rutilus septentrionalis
AATTGACATACACTCAGCTACTTGTGATTATATACTTTTTGCACCAGTACTATTTTTTTCCCCCTGTTGGGTGTGTACCCCTGCGTCCATTATTTTGAACTATTGTGGTATACCCCTTTTTATACTACTTATTGATGAAGGAGTAGACTGAAGGCTACAGCGAGATAGGTGCCAATCAGGAATAATCTGTTTGATAAAATTTATAATCCTGATCGGCGACGCAGACCAAATTTCCTTGGGCTCCAGAATGGCTTTATCAAGGTGTTGAAGTCTGCGTCTAGTTAGAGCTCCGCAGTTACAGAGCAAATGTTCCGAGGTTTCGCTTTCGGCATTACAAAAGCGACAAATATCATCTTGTGCTAGACCTATGTTTTCAAGATAGTATTTATTCGGGCAGTGTCCTGTTACAAGGCCAGTGAATGTGCTGAAGTCTTTCTTACTAAGGCTTAGCAGCTGTTGAGTTATTTTAATACTCGGCTTAATAAATTTTTTCGTCTGTTTAAGTTTTGCAGCCATCCAATAGGTTGTCACTTCCCGGTCTTCCCATTTATTCAGCTCACTTTTCAACACACAGTCAGAAAGTCCACAGAATGGTTCTGGAGCAGTGAATGGTGAGTTTGAGCCGTTCCTGGCAAGTTCATCTGCTCACTCGTTGCCCCCTATACCGCAATGGCCAGGAATCCAGTACAATTGATGAAAATCATGCAGTGTATGGTAGACACCAATATCCACACACTAGAATATAAATTGAAGCATTGTTTTTTTACAATGACACAAAGCAGAAAGATTAGCACCTGTTCTTAAAGAAGTCGGACAGAGTGTATATCAAAGATAGAAAAAAAAATGACCGATCACTTGTTTTTTTTTTCAAATACCGCACAAAAAAATCGCACGAGATTTTGATGCATTTTTTGTGCGATTGCACAACAAAATTCGCATAAAAAACGCACAAAAACCAAACAGGTTTTACTGTACGGCTGTTTTTCCAGTAAATACAGGTCTAGAGTTCGGGTGGGTTATGATTGGATGATGGTGAAGCATAGAACGTTTTATTCCGGCTATTCTGGGTGACATATGGAACTGAAGATGAACAACATAATCGATGGATATCCGGAAACTAGCGATTAACGAGTATATCACTGCGTCGAATCAGGAGTGAATCCTGATTTCCAACCCTAACCGTGAGAATTTCTACCTGTGATACCAATGCTATTTCTGATACATAGTCCTCCAAGGAAATCGGCATTTTTTTGTTAGTGGTAACCTCTATTTTTGAGCAACGTGCTATCGATAAATATTAATTTTCTATAGTTCCCAACTACATCTCTAGTTTATATGATCACCTTCCCCAACATTATAATGATTCTGCATTTCATTTACGATTTTGCATGATTGTGCTGATTGTATCGCTTCGTTCTACGCTGCCGCACACGGTTGGGATTAGCCACCCTCGCAACTTCCACTGCACATCAAATGAGGATTGATGATTACTTTTATAACACTTTACCACTTAAGTGCAGCGTAATTTCCGCCAGCTTTAATTTGCGAATGCATCTCGTCTGGTAGATTAATCGCTCTCTTGCGGTTTTTTTTGGGGGTTTTATTTTGTTGGTTTATTATTTGCCCTGTCCTCATCCTTCTTCCCACAGGAACGCGTCAAAAAGTTTACAATGTTGTTGGATTTGAGCGATCATTTGTCCAAATCGCCGTGTCTTCAACGTCAATCGATGTCCAAAATATGTGGTGGGCAGTGGCGTTTTGTGTATGTGTGTCGAGACGATGAGTTTATCATCCGTCCTTCTTTTGCTCTGCTATAGGGGAAAGAGGGGCTTGTTCGAACACGGGGTACATTCATACAATAGCTGAACCAATCCAATCCTATACCGAGTTTACAGAGTGCAAGTTAGTATACGAGTCGGTCTATACAATTACAAATCGGTTTGAAACAAATGGGCTCTAAGAGCCTTATCGCATTGCGATTCGCCGGACTGTCAGTTGAACCGATAACGATATTATATATGTTTTGGAATATTGTTGACTTTTTACATGAGCTTAACTTTATCTTCTTTGATATTTCATAAAAAAATAGCTCTTATATATCATGTTCATCTAGCGCGTGCTTCGATCTCGATACCTCTAAAATGAGAAAAAATAATGAGGTATGAGCAAATATACAAATGGGTAATTAATTAATACTTCTTCATTCATTTTGTTGTTTATATTCTTATGTACTAAATTTCTCCACCCACACTGTGTGCCATTGAACCCCTTTCATGGGTACATTCGAACGTTTTGATTTTTTTTGTTTGGAAAATCGGGTCTACCTTTCGAATGTTACATCTTTTATGTAGTCGGTTTGGATAAGCCCCCGTTCTCCCCTACAGTGTAGCTTACATTCACTCCCATTCGGTTAGGTGATCAAGCGTGTGTCGTCTGCTACTAATCCATTGAATGCGTGCTGTGTATCCGACCAAAGCCAAGAAAAAGAAAACAAGAATCGAAACGAGCAATCCAGGTGAACCGAACAATTCACAGATGTAATATATTTTAGTTCATTATGAATTAAACCTCTGAAGGAAGTCGCTCTGCAAGGAAATTAATTAGTTTTTTTTTCTCTCTCTCTTCGTTCGCTTCTTTCCAGGTCTCTATGATGGCAGGCGATGGTACGCCCGCTCGAATCAAACAGGAACTGATAGAAACCTCCTGCTGCAGCCCGGCGCCGTCCTCGGCAGGCAGTATGTCTCAGAGCAATCTCCTCTACAGTGGATCAAGCACAAAGGTCACTACAATAAAATTGAACCCATTTCAGTTGACCAATCGATCTGAAATTTGGAACAAACATTTATCTATGCAGTCATTATAAAACTGCGTATTTCATGATTTTAAAAATCCAAGATGGCGGCCGTTACAAAATGGCGGATTACATATTTTCTCAAAACCCCATCAATGCGGGTATCAAATGAAAGAGATTAACTAGTAGAACACAGTTATACATGAGGAATGCAAATCCAAAATGGCTGCCACAACAAATTGGCGATACAGGTAAACTTCGATATAACGTACATTTCACTTTCAAAATTGTACGTTGTATCGAATTGTACGTTATATCGAAGCATAATAAAGTACTCACAAACGTAGTCTATAATACATTATTAAGTTGCTGATTTAGTAAAGTTAATGAATAACTTCAATCAGAAGACGAAACCAGCCTTTCTCATGATGTTTCCCTTCGTACTGTTGATTAAAGCTTGATTCGTTTAGAATCCGGAATTACAAAACCAGCTGTATTTCGGGATTGATTGAAGGTACAAAACTTGTTTTAGCATCACAATACAGATACTTCATTGTTCTATCAGAAAAAAAATATTGAAAATTTTCTTCCTTTACATTTTGGAAATGTGTACGTTATATCGAGGTAAGATGTACGTTATATCGAGTGACGTTATATCGAGGGTACGTTATAACGAGGGTACGTTATATCGATGTTTGTCGTCCCTGTATATATTTTTTTCCGAAACACAATCAATATGGGTATCAAATGAAAGGGCTTGACTAGTAGAACACAGTTATTCATGAGGAATGCAAATCCAAAATGGCGGATTACATATTTTCTCAAAACCCCATCAATATGGGTATCAAATGAAAGGGATTGGATAATAGATCACAGCTATTTATGAAAAATTCACATCCAAATTGGCCAAAATATCCATTTACTTTATTAAACGGTTTTATTCAACTTGAACTGTTTGTATGTATGTTTGTGTGTTTGTAAGGTTGTCCCACATTAATAAAAATTAGAAATTCATTTTTTTTATCCCATTTATTTATTTTAGGCTCATTAGCATTTTAGCTGTAACAGAGCCGAATTTTAATCGTGTACATGTCACATGGTTATCATATCTATAATTAGCACATTACACAGCTGCCATTTGCCAGTATTCCTTCTATACCATTGCATATGGTACATTTACACAGTAGCCATTTAGGCGTAAGAGTACTCTTTCTGTTCTTCCATTATCCAGTTAGACCACCGGACAGCGGAGACAGTTGATTGATCATTGTTGAGTTATTTATAGAACAGCAGCCCGATGTGTCTTGCAGAGCAGCGCAGTTGTATGGATGAACCGATCTTATTTCGACCGTGGATCGATCTCCATCGCTGATGATTGTTGCGTGGACGTAGTAATTCTGTAACAACACAAAGATGGTCAAATGAGGGCCCTGAGTTTTGAACTCACGATCGATCGCTTACTAAGCGAACGCGCAACCAATGTGGCTACGGAGACCCCCTGAAATTCAATTTGGCCGCCGCTAAAAAATGGCTAAATGGCTTGATTTGGAGAACACACTACATTATGAAAAACATAAATTCAAAAAGGTCCCCTCAATACCGGTATCGAATGAGATGATTTGACTAATAGAATACAGTACATCATCAAAAAATTTCGAAAAAAATTAGGTAAATAAAAATTTAAAAAAGTTGAATGGTTTTATTGTAATCATACACATAATGTACTAAAAACTAGAAAATAATTAGGCAAGTTGCAGTTAGTAGTTATCACTTCCTTCCTTCATTAATCTGGGGCAATGATGAGACTAAAATTAAATTCGTTGTTGTTCAATTTTCACCAATTCTTGAATTGCTTCTAGTTTGAAAGTACAGTAATTTACATTTAGCTCGACATTTAGCTAATTGGACGGACCTGTAATGCGACATATTTATTTGGACATTTTTGTAAACATAGAGTTCGGGGTCCAAATTATGACCCCACATTGAAAGTCGACACTGTACCACTGTCATCGCAAATGTTCAATTACAGGTTAAAATCGCCTCCAATGCGACACTGAGTGGTGCTTCGACACATCGCATTAAATACAATTTACTGTACAACATGTCACAAGCTGGATGGGAAGAAAATTTCCAACTGTGAAAGCTGTGGCGAGTGGCAAACGCAATCGTTAAAAAGGAAGGTTTAGCCGATCAAGATGGGGATATCGAGTGATAACGAAACAATAAACTCTTTAGATTAAAGATAATTTTGTGATCCTGAAAAGGACCCTTTTTAGCCTGCATGTGAATCCAACGAGCGAACAAATCGTAATGAATGTATTTTTTTGCCATCGCTCCCTTTTAACGCTCATTCGTTCGTCTCGTTGGACTCGCCCCTTTGGCTGAGTCTGCCGATTTGTCTCTATCCTGTGAGCGTGTACCGCTAAAGTACAAAACGCGCGGATCCGCTGAAAAATATATCATTCTCTTTCAAACCGTAAATCAGTGTGGTTGTATGGCATCGTTTCACATCACATCGCATCAACGGATTGGTGCCGGAGTATACCTAATAGCGGTTATAGAATTTCGGCCGCCGGAGTGCTCGAGTTGGCTTGCAAAGCTGCTCACGACAATAAGAAAACCCGCCTACAGAACAGAGCACATTCGGTTCGGTGGCAAACGCAATCGCAAAACGACAGCAGGTAGAAGAAGGAAAAAGTTTGTTTATACTGTTTATGGTTATTATGGTTTATAGTTATGCTGTGGTGGCAAAACCAGCCACCGTAAAACACGGCGCTTTTCAGGGCCATTAAACCTTTCAAAGAAGAGTTATTAAAAGTTTTCACAATACCAATGCATTCTAAAGTAACATAATATGACATATAATATAAACTGATTTATTTTGTTTATGCTTGTTCTTGAACTTATTGGTGGTTGGGGTCTTTTAACACATTGCGGACCGCTCACGAGATTTATCGTGTTTCGCGTTCCGTCTGTTACGGATGGATTACGAAATAACCCGTGTTTCTACACATGGAGGTTAAATCCTTGGTTTGCCAGGAATCTAACAAGGCCTACCGATGGCTCATCTTTGTCTCATCCACATCGAAGAAAACAATCTTATTCGTGGAATCCGAACAAACGAAACGTTCAAGTTTGTCCTTCAACGTGTGGTCCTTAATGTGTTAAATCGATCATTCAGTTTTCACAAACCCATGCATGGTTTCCGAATTAAAAGTGGCTTCAAATTACAACACATTGTATGCAGGATGGCATTAACGAATTTTCTCGGTAGCAAGAACTGCTTTCTTAGGTTGATAACTGATGTTGAAAATCGACTGACTTTACATCTGCATTGTATAGAAAGATAACTAAGGAGCAACATGATGAGCTATGTATTTCCTGCTGCTCTGTTCTTATTTTAAAGGACTTTAATCCGAAGATCATCCGTCCCTGTATTTACTGTTGGTTTTTCAGAACGCTTATAGCTCGTTTATTTCTCGACAGATCGTAGAGTTCGTCTCCAAAACCTGCTCAATATGTGCTCAATACTGAACGATATGATAGTGAATGAGCTGATGACCACCTATGCATTCCCTATCACAGCCATCATTTTGATTGTACGATATGTACATACGCTGAAAGATGCCCGGCGTTGAACATTTAATAAGTACAAAGCCTTCAGAAAAAAATCAAGAATCAAGTTTGTAAAAACAACGCAAAAACACAACACCAAAGGTTCTTTTCAGAACCCCCAACATGTTCATAAAGAGTAAACTAATCCATTTTTCAGGTAGATAGGTATTCACGTAGGGGAAGAAAATAAAACAATATATTTAAAATATACATTTAGCAAAGCTGTCCCCTTTGTATAGTCCTACGTCACTCCGGTTATGTCCCCGACATTACCCACGCGTCTTTTTTATTTCTATCTTTTAATATAGTCGATTTAGAACTTTTTTCCTTAGTTGCATTAGGGTGATCATGAAAAAGTGGGTTTTTTTTGGCTCTAACTTTCATATTTTTAATTCTACATTAAAAGTGTCTTCATACGACTTTTAGGGCTTATCAAGATCAACATTTTGCAATGCAGAACTTGTTAATATTTTAATACAATGTTTTTGATGTTTTTTTTTATCCAAAAACTCATGATTTCAATTTTAATTTACTCAAACACGAAAAATAACATAGTTTTCTAAATCACCTCTATCTATAAAGATAAGAAAGTTTTTTTTTTATATCTGTATTATAGTGACTTTCAACTCATTTGGCTGGTTCGTCACTTTTACTTCCATTTTTGGAAGAATGTCGGGAGTGAGAATTGAACTCGTGACCTTGAGCGTGAGAGGCATGGATGTTACCACTACGCCAGATCGCCTCCACATAAGAAAGTTATATTTTTTACTTCATCGACAATTTTGGTCACCCTATTTTTGATAACATGAAAAAGAGCGCTCAATCATATGTAACAACTTTGTCGAAGACAGTTTTTGTCTAGAGAATAACCGTCGAGATTTAATTGCTAATTTCCACTTAAATGCATCTCCTGGACCATTGTGCATTGGCACGGCACGTACCATGGCACGACAAAATTTTGTACCATTTGGTACGACACGGAGCTGTGCCATGGTACACTTGCAATGGTTGGCACAAATGGCACAAATGGTACAGCTGGCACAACTGGCACAGTTGGCACGGTTGGTACATTTGGTACACTTAGTACGAATGGTATGTTTCAGTGCACTGATTCAAATCCTTATTTTTACAAAACGGTTCTGTTGCTTGCCCTGTTTGTATGCTTGTCTACAGGGGATCGATTCAATGCTGTTTTTTTTAAGTAAAAATAATAATTGTTTCCCGTTTTTTTCTCTGATTGCTGTCTGGCGTACCGACAGACTATTTGGGTTAGAGATGTACCATCCGCTCATGAGCTATCCCGAAGAATCGACTCTTTGAAGTGAGTTGACATGGCACAGCCCGCAAAACAAATAGCTCTTTAGCTCACTTTGAGAATAATGCAAGAGGGAAAAGAGCTATAGAATTGCAGAGAGTGTGTGAGCTGTAACATTCAAATGAACTGAGCGCCTCTCGCTCTTCGCGTTATGACATAAGCTCAGTTTCATTTGTTCCCCGTCTTTGCAACTGTTCTATTCGCGTTGACGGCATTGAGCTTTGTTTACTAGTTTAGGGGGCGCCAAAGATAATAATTGACTTTAAGGCAGAATGAACACGTTTTTAAAATTGAAATTATGAATGAAAATTGACTTCTGTGTATCAAATTAGTATTTTATTTAAATGAAAAACACTTGAAAGTCGCCACCAGACGTCGACACTGAAAACTGAGCTGAAGCTTTTAGATGAGCTGAGTTGATCTGAACTTTTCATCATGATGAGTCCCAGTGTTTCGATTTTTGAAAAAAAAAACGAAATGATAGTAGATCTCGACGTTCCATGCACTTTTAACACATTTGGCATCAACTTTTTTTTTTTCAAAAACACCATTTTCAGGTAACCAACAACATGTGTTGAGGTCTGAAGTTGAGACTATGATTATGTCAATGTCCGTACGGATAGTGTTTAAAGTTTAAATAGATTCATGCCGGCAACAGAGTCAGTTCGCTTTGATTTTTGTTTTCTATTACCGGTCTGTTAATTCGATTAAATATACATATTATAAATTTTAAAGTTATATAAATATTTTGTCATGGTATGAGGAGGGTCATTATCATCATCAAGAAGATAATCTTTTATGACATCTAATAATAAACAATCAACACTAGCCAAACTCAGATCAGATACTGATAACCATTACAATTTTAAAATTAAATACTCAGATTACATACAGCGTTTCCTTCATTTGCATTGTAGATGGAATACAAATGTAGTAGCAATAATGACATCGGTCAACTGACGGAATTTAATTCCGGAAACAACAATTGCAGCAGTGCCGGTGGTGGAGGAGCGCCACATTCGCCTGGTTCGCCAGACCGGCAGTTTTGCAGTTCGACTACCTCAGCCATAGGTGATTTCGGCAGTGATAGTACAAATCAGGACACGATAAAGGAAGAAATACCGCGTCGGTTGTGCCTAGTGTGTGGAGATGTCGCCAGTGGATTTCATTACGGTGTAGCCAGCTGCGAAGCGTGTAAAGCATTTTTCAAAAGGACCATTCAGGGTTGGTGTTAAAATGTACTTATCAATGTCCGTCAATTCCACATCTGTTTTATATATCCCATCGTAGGTAACATCGAATACACCTGTCCAGCCAGTAACGACTGTGAGATCAACAAACGACGGCGGAAAGCGTGTCAGGCTTGCCGTTTCCGAAAGTGTCTTCTTATGGGTATGCTGAAGGAGGGAGTCCGGTTGGATAGGGTACGCGGGGGTCGTCAGAAATACCGGAGGAACCCATGTGCAAACCCATACCAACTACAGTTGACACAATCGAATCCTCAATATACCCCGCAATCACTGGAGGATATTAAAATTCTCGAAGTATTATCATCATTCGAGCCCGATCCGCTGACCATCGGTCACGGGTTTGATCTTATGAACAGCAGTGCTAATGATCATGATTCCGATGCGAAGGGTGGTAATGACTCGCGGATGAGCATGGGTGCGAATGCGCAGGAGATGTTGAGTGTGTTAAGTGATATATACGACAAGGAGTTAGTTGGTGTAATTGGTTGGGCCAAACAGATTCCGGGTTTTACCGATCTCCCCTTGAATGATCAGATGCGATTACTGCAGGTCAGTTGGGCGGAGCTACTAACGCTAATGCTGGCGCATCGATCGATACCGTTTTCGGGGCGATTATATTTCGCCACTGATTTCTGGTTAGACGAACGGTCTGCTAAGGAATGCGGAGCGGCTGACCTGTATAATCATGTAAGTTATTGACAAAAACCGATACGCTCAAACGTCATTGTCGCACTTTTCTCCTAACAGCTCACCCAAATTGCACAACGTTTGGAAAAGATCTCAGCAACGAAGGAAGAATACTATCTGCTCAAAGCACTGTCTCTGTCGAATTGTGATATTCGGCTGGATAATTACAGTGCTTTGAAGAAAATTCGGGATAACATTCTATACGCCTTAAATGATTGTGTACTGCTGATAAGGTAACTATACTATCTTTCGCCATAATTGTGTTGTGAATTGACAGATTCAGCTAAATATAAATCACGGAGAAAATTAAACCTAACATCTTAAAAATGAAGCAATAAAGACGGAATGATTGAGCTAAAACTAATCGTTTTAGTCGAAAAATTAAAGGCAAATCTAGGGTCTGTTCTGCTACTAACATAACCTCAAGTAGCTTTGAGCGCACTGGTCCTGACGCTGTGTAGGCAAATCATACCATTTACTGAATCACACAGTCAGTTGCTTTATCAGCTACTAACACCTGCTAGAACCGTTGGAAAAGTGTATGGTATTCGAGCCTTTTAGGGCAGGACTGCTGTCTATCCAGTCATTCACAGGTCCTGGGGTAGTCTTAGAGCAGCTAAATACAACCCAAATGAGAATATTGGAGTCTCAGGTTGAGACCCTAAGGTTCAATACAGATTTGCGACAGAGGTCATTCTTTTCAAATCATTTACTTGGAAGACTCAACCGCAGTAGCTTTACAGAGTCGATATTTTTTTTTTTTTGAACTATGTTTATTGGGAATCGATCAATTACTCACAGTTTTTTCGAAATTATAAGGAAAATAATTTTGAGGAACTGGTCAATGAGTCTTATTTTGATCAGAATCTAATTTTTAAAAAATTGGAAATCAAAGCGAAAATAAAAAAAAACGCCTCTCTGGTTTCGACATATGTTATGTGAAAAAACATCAGCTTTCAAGAAAAAATTTAGAAATATATAGCGCCCTTGGTCCCGAAACCATGTAAGCTATAAATAATAACTACAATGAATAAATACGGTTAACTTTGAAAAATCGGAACATAAAAACAAAAAAAAACGCCCATTTGGTTTCGAGATATGTCATGTAAAAAATTCTCTGCTTTCCAAAAAAATATTAAAAATATGGCGCCTGGAAAATCCGCGTAAAAAGAAAGCATGTCACCTAATGATAGATATCTAATGGGACTATCCTTACGTAAAACGGAAGAAGTTGAATGTTGCTTGATTCCGAAAACCCGTTGTTTTTTCCTGCTATTTCGTTGCTTACTGGTAGCTATAGTTCGGTTTTGAGGTCATCTGATGTTGCTAGAAGATTCCCTTGTGATTTGTATACTCTACTGCCGATGCACGTGTAGTACCACTGTTGGACCGTCCAGAGCAAAGTAGACAGTGAATGTCTTCACGAATCGCTGCCCGTAAAAACTCCGTCCCGTTGTACCGCCCGGTGAACTCCCCGTTACCCAACACCTAAAATCCACGTAAGAATCGTGATAAGGTGCGGCACTAATTTCCTTCATAGGCGCTAAGCTCCGTTACAAGCACTAATTACCGTTATATGCTCTGAGGGAGTATAAGAGAGAGATGTGAGCTGGGGAGAAATGGGATATTGCACCGGTATTTTTTTACGCGGGTAGCGCGTAAAACAAAAACGCGTTAATTGGAAAATCCGCGTAAAAAAACCTCGTAAAAAAACCTCGTAAAAAAACCGCGCAAAAAAAAACGCATAAAAAATTTTAGTGTATATATGCAGGAAGTGGAATTCGCGGCTTTGAACAGAAATAATATGCAGGGAACGTTACAGTGCATGCAAATCATTTTTGTTCGAGAACGCCAATCATATGTGATATAAAATATTGAACAGGTCCGAAATAACGAATGGGATAATTCAAGACAATCCATGAGTTCTTTGGCTAGAAGACATCGATGCTCAAAAGAAAAAAAAAGGGCCAAACATTTTTTCTTATTGTTTACAAAAGTTTATAAATCAAAAACATTTTTTTTTCTTAAAATGACCGAAAAAAAATGATTTATAGATTGAAATTAATTTTTCAAAAACTGTTTTTTTTAAATTCCCAAGCGCTAGCAACTTTCAACAAGTCACCCATACATCGGAAGATGGGTACTTTTACAGTGAGAAAAATTTCTAACTGTTTCATGTTCTCATCAAACATTTACAACTAATCTAAATTTTGTTAAACTCAGGATAGCAAAATAGTGTATTCAACAAAGTTTTAAATTATTAAAATATGAATTTTTGTCGGAGACGTCAACTTTCTATCTTTTAAAGTTTCTGGAATATATATATTCAGCCATCCAATGCCAAACCGATACAGTGGTTCTCAGATTTTCGTCAAAAGTGGTCATTTTGTTTTTTCTCGTAAAACATTAGACCCGTTTTTTTTTCGTTGAGGTGCTCATTTCCATTTTAGGGTGGTGCAAAAAATAAACTTTTCTTTTTTCCAAAAATGACTTTTTTCAAAAAATCATAACTTTTGAACCACTGAACCGATTTAGATGATCGACATATCAAATTGAGCTAGCCTTTTATTGAAAAATGGTAATAGTATTAATATTGAGTTAGGTTCGGATTTAGAGAATGACACTTTTTAAAAAGATTAATTTATTAGGACACAAACTTAGCACTACGCGATACAAAGGAAAAAGAGACCGAGCCACGTTGTCGTGGCTCTTTTCTAACGTTATTTGTGCTTGTTTAGCACATTCCTATTGCTGCACATGGCTTGCGCGCCATGTGCTCTGATTGGTCGCTGGTGAAGGTGTTGATTTCCTAACGGCTCCCCGTCTACTTGAAAGTCGTCCTCGACTTTCCAAATATTACTGCTGAGGAATCAACCTTGGTTGTCTTATAGATGGAACTGCCGCCCGTACTTCCGTTACTACGTTTTCTTCTTCTTGGTCTTCCCTTCTTGTTATGATAATCTTTCCTATGCTGCAGGATGATGCCAGCTTACGCATAGCACAAACGAGAATAATTCCGGTTACAAATGGTGTTGTTATCGAGAATGATCCGAGCCATAGCCATTATAGTATTCCCAGCGTGCCTTGGATGCTTGTTGTGGTCAGGTTGAGCGTTTTGATGTGCTCTCGGTGATCGATATGGTAAGTCTGTAAGTATTCTAACGGGATACGATCTATAGTTTTTGTTGCAATTACCTTTAACCCGATCGTTGGTATAAATGATCTGGCGGGTATATCGGTGTCTTTGTTGGAAAACTCCTCTCCGTTTATGTTTATGGAACAGTTCGATAGTTGTATTAGGAATGATCCAACGAGTTGTTTCTGATGAGTCAAACAGTTTGATGACATCGTCACATTCGCATTGCTCACAACGATGTTGAAGTCATCAACCTTCTTGATAATATTGTTGCCGTATGCTTTTTCCATGAGGCAGTCTGCTGAATTTCCAGTTAGTAGTTTCTGGGTACATTTTTCGATGGTTTCTAATAGCGGGTTGTTACAAATGTAGATATTTCCTAATTTAGGACAATCCGTCTTTACATAGTATATGTGTGGTCCGGTTAGAATATAATTGTAATGTAGATATATCCTTGAACCGTTATTAACTATTGGCTCCAGGTATGTTAATTCATAGTTGACATCTTTGATTCGAGGAATTTTGAGGGCATAAACAATGGATTCTTTGCTATGCATAACATATGCACTGGCTATGTTCAAAACGTTGTCGAGCGAGTCCAATCTTAGACCGTTGTTGATTATGAATTGTTGCGTTGCTTGTAGTACTTCATGTGTGACGAGTCGGCTGCTTGGGATGCTGAATCTAGCTAAGGTGATCGCCTCCTCGATTGCTTCTAATTGATTGATTCATTCATCTATATTGAATAATAGGTTTACTGAATCGAATCCGTCTAGCGATTCGTTCCTAATCATATCGCTATTGGAAGCTAATACTGATATTGATTTAGTTAAATTTACTATTCTGTCTTCAAATTGTTTATTTATTCTTATCTGTTTATCGTTTTGTAGAATGAGTGAATTTGTAGTACTGTTAATTATTATCAAATCGTCTGCATCTGGGCTTCCTGAAATATATTTCCATGCAGTGCCTAGGCTATTCCATCTTTTGAATCTCTTGTTCCCTGAGTGTTTTAATTTTTTATATGTCCTCATTAGTTTGTATTGTTTGGCTTTTATTAATGGACCTAATAATTTATTATTTACAATCTTCTTCGTGGCGGCTTCATTCAGAAAATCTATTATGGTTTCTATGGTTTTTATGTCAATTTTGTGCAGAATTCTGACGTTATTATTACTAATACTGGCCTGTCCTAAAGGAATAACTGCTATTGGGTTGCGGTTTAATTTGTGAACGTGTATGTCCGCCATGACAATCGTTATTAATAGGCATAGTCTGCAAATAGAGGTAGTAGGGAGTGTCTTGTTAGTGTACAGTATCATTCGTATAGTTCTATGTTTGTCTTTTCATGTCTAGTTTATGTGTCTTGATACCGTGTTCGTCCGTCACAGTTTTGTCTGTTTGTTCTTTCATTTCTATTTGTCGGTATCGTTGGGTGTAGGGTGTTGGTTTCGCCTTACTTTTAACGAGGACATGTTTTTGGGTAATTGTTTCGTACTTCTGGTTGTCTTCTAAATTTATTTTTGAGTAGTGGAGTGTTGCCTCTAGCTGTCTGTATCATTTTCATTTTGTGGTTATTAATGTCGTTTGAGTCTAGTGAAGTGGAATTTCCGAAGACGATTGATTTCGGGGTTAATTTTGTAGCAGAGTGCTTTGTCTCGTTATACAGTGCGGTTACCAGTGAAAGACCTTCGTATAAAGTAAGGATTTTCACCTTTTCGCGGTTTGCCAAATACATCTCCAGGAGAGTATTGTGGAACCGCTCTATAGTACCGTTGCTGTTACTATTACTTGCAAAATGCAGGGCTATATTGTGTTTTTTGAGAAAGTCTTTAAATTTAGCGCTTCGAAAGGATGTGGCTTGATCACACGTAATTGTTTTTGGAAATCCGAAAATTTTGAAATATTTGATCAGGGTTTCGGTCAACTCGTCTGCCGTTTCGTTACAAACTTTGTATATTTGGACGAATTTTGAAAACGCGTCAATAAGTGTGAGAAACTTCTCACCCTCTTTGACATAGACGTCAATAAAAATGGTTTCTAAAGGTTTTCCGTAAATTCTCCTGGTTATATGTATTTTGAACGGTTTCCGTTCGTATTTAGAAAATTTACATTCGTTGCAATTTTTGGCAAATGATTTGACTTTCAAATTCATGTTGGGAAAATAGACTGATTGTTGGACTTCATCCAATGTGAGTCTCCAATTTCTGTGGTTGAAATTGTGACTCTTTTGTATAAAGTCCTGCTGATCAATCTCTGACAGAAGGTCGGGGAGTTTTAAGTTACAAAACTCTACTTTCATGCCTTGTTTGAAATGTTTTTTTAAAATTTTTGAGCAGAGTTTTGCAACCTCTGGTGGCGCGAAAATTCCATTCGTAGTTCCTGGAGACAGATGGTCTCTCAGAATGCTTTTGAGTTGTTCCTCCGAGTAACTCTCGGAGTGGAAGATGTTCCTGTTAAATCCTGGAAATACAGAAAACATTATGTGAGGACTTTTATTTCTTTTATTAGATATGTATAATAAAATTTGATTCTTAAACCGGTTTATGATTTCCGGCCCGTAGATAGGGTCGTTATCGTAAACTTCGTTTTCCAGTACCTGTTGGTTGTTTATTTCGGCTTGTGGGATTCTAGAGAGTCCGTCAGCCGCGACGTTTTGTTTACCTTTTTTGTAAACAAGTTTGAAGTCGAATTGTTCAAGGTACAGTCGCTGACGGGTTACCCGTCCGGTTGCGTCGGTTAATTTCAATTCTTTAGTGAGGGGTTCATGGTCGGTGTATATTGTAAAAGATCTCCCGTAAAGATAGGGGCGGAAAGTCTTAGCAGAAAAATAGATGGCAAGTAATTCTTTTGCCGTCGCGGAGTATTTTTCTTCGGCTTTCGATAACGTCCTAGATAAGTACGCAATCGGTTTCTCTTTACCGTCTACCATCTGTGATAGTACACCACCAATGGCAATATTGGAGGCATCGGTAGTTAGAATAAATGGAAGGTTAAAGTCTGGGTATGTTAGTATAAGATCTGATGTCATGATGGTTTTCAAATTTTCGAATGCAGTTGTGAATGAGTCGTCAATTGCTATTGTCTTGTGTTTCCCTCTTAACTTGGAAGTCATTGGTTTCGCTATGTGAGCAAAACGCGGAATGAATCGCCTGCGATACAAATGAAGCATAACTAATCAAGTAAACTGAACCAAATTTGGCATGTGGAGGTTTTAGGGGGCAAGAAACATTTCTAAAGTGGTTCAACAATCCTCCCACCTTTCTAAGGGGGGGGGGGGTGTTGGTAGGTGTCCGTCATAGAAATGAAACACAAATTTCTGCATTACTCGAGCACTAAAAAAGCAAATGGAAACAAATTAGGCATATGGAAGTTTTAGGGTACAATAAATGTTTCTATTGTGGTTAAACACTCCACCCCCTCTCTAAGAAGGACTGCCATACTTTTTTTTAATGTGATAAAACGCACTCCTATATCTTCTTCTATCTATATAAATGAAAATGGATCACTGAATGTGTTGATAAGAGCAAAACTCGAGGAAGCAATTGTCCGATTTAGGGCTGTCTTTATTATATCATATTTTATGTATAAAACATTTATTCCATGTAACGGAGTAACATATTATTTGCAAGTGGTTGAAAAATCGTGAACGAGAATTGTGTCTGAAAATAATCTGGTATTATATTGATAAATATTGTTAGAAATACTAGGAATTTTATAGCAAAAGGTAAATTCAACGGGGTCGATTAGAAGATCAATCAATGAACAGTTCTGTGATTGGAACCATGAACTTGCTCAAAGTAAGAAAACGTGAATGTTTGAAGGTATTGATAACAAAAAAAACAAATTTTGGGCGGGACGAAGTTTGTCGGGTCAGCTAGTTATTTATATTTTTTTTTCTGGAAAGCTGAGGATTTTTTACATAACATATCTCGTTATCATAGATTTTTTTCGTTTTTAAGATATGATTTTTCAAAGTTAACCGGAGGTCCGACAAATCACTTTTCCCCCTTTATCCAAAAAATCATAACATTTAAACTAACGAACCGATTTAGATGATCGACATATTAAATTGAAGCCAATAAGCTAACCAAATATCACACTTGCAAGAAGATTGGAATGTAGCTGCATAGGTCTAGTCTAGTCACACAGGAATATTGAACGTAGACTTAAAACATGTTAAATTTGCAAAATAATAACTCAAAAACGAAAAATAATACATCTCTGATTTTCAAATATATTATGTAAAAAAACCTTAGCTTTCCAGAAAAAAAAAAATATAAAAAATATAGCGTCCTCTATCTTTAACCGAGAAAACTATGAACTATGAACTCAATCAACAATTACAAAAACGAAAATCCACGTTTTTCGCAAAAAACAAAAAAATTCAAAGAAAACTTACTCATAACTCATGAAATTTTTTTGTCAGAAATCGACACTCTTCGTTTTTCGTATGGTTTTGGGTGGCAATAAAAATAGTTATCTCGATTTTTCATTCGGAAATTACTGTGTGATGATGATTTGCATGATAATATGCCCAATGCAAAGTATTAGCTCAATCGGACATCATTTTCTAGTGTCGCAGACGTTTAAAATTGAGTTTTTTGAAAACCGAAAAATCATCGGAAATCGGGGTTTCCAAATTTTTTTTCTTGATGCCAAATGTCTTAAAATTGCTTAAATTTTTTTTTGAAAACGTCGATTTCCGATGATTTTTCGGTTTTCAAAAACTCAAATTTTAACGTCTGCGGCACTAGTAAATGAAGTCCGATTGAGGTAATGCTTTGCATTGGGTATATTATCATGCAAATCACCAATACGCAGTAATTTCCGTATGAAAAATTGAGATTTGCTTTAAAACTTGTATTTTTGAATCGAAAGTTTGTTTTCCGTTTGGGTTGGAAGAAATATGAGTTTTCCACAGCAGATGGGATTTTTTTGACTCATTTGTAACTTTATTAAGAGAAATCTTTGATAATTTATATCTCAAAAACCATGAGTCCTAAATAGTGTCTTAGAAAGAGTTATAGAGCGCAAACGAGAAAAAAATATAACTGAGATAAGAATAAGTACTTGTTTTGAGAAAAAAAACTTTTAATTTCTAATTTATTGTGCTTTAACTTTTTTTTGATTAAAAGTGTCTATACTCATGATTTGCCATTTGTCGATTTCATTCGGAATTGCTCTATAATAACCCTAAGCATGTAGAACAAGAGAATATTCTACGCTCATTTTCATTGTCATTCTCATTCCAGGCACAATCAGGCGGTATCACACCAGCAACAGTTGCTCTTACTTCTGCCCTCGCTCCGCCAGGCCGATCATATAATCCGAAAATTTTGGACTAATGTACACATAGAGGGCAACGTTACGATGAACAAGTTGTTCGTGGAGATGCTGGAGTCCGTGACACGGTAAATTCCGACTGTGGGAGCCGACTGCTTCGCGGAGATCACTACAACACACATACATCTATAACCATACATACCTGTCTAGAAGGTCAAGTTTATTTTAATATTTTATACGTCTTGTTTACCATACATTTGAGATGCTCCTTACGAGACATTTGGAAAATAGTGATCTTTCGGATCGGATAAGAATATTTAAGTGCTGTTCTTTGTCTTAGGTTTCCACTCTTCTAAATTTAGGTGTTTCAGTAGTATTTATTTGACCTTACTGATAAAGCAGTGATACATGATTTCGAATGCAAATATTACGCTATACTTTCATAAGAATATTTTTCACATTTGAACATTTGAGCATAAAGATGGTGGATAACATAATAAATAAGTTTAAAATTCTCAAATTTTGATTTTAACTTCCGTTATTCAAGATTGTTTTCGTTTAAACGGTTTCTCCCACTTGGGTTGAGTTATGCTTAAACAACCAGATGTTTACTCCGGCGATGGAGTACAGATATATCAGGGACTAATTGGAATTGTTAGCTAATACTAAGTTTCAATTGAAAGTTATTGTACTATAGAACCAGTAAAATAGAGAACCAGCAAAGGTATAGTACCACAATCTTTCATCAGTTTTATACTACTTTAATTTAGTGTATAGCGTACAGTCATTTGATGGAACATGTTTTGTTTGTTATGAAGTAGGAGCTACTTATTAATTGAAAAATTGCAATATCACTGGAATCGTGACTTTCGCTTTAATAATATAGGAACTAATAGGAATCTCTAGGATACAAAAAACAGACCGATTTCCAAGATTTTAAGCCTCAATCAAATTAAACAGTCTCGATAGAGTTTATTGAGCTATGTTTCAAATGAAAACATTATTGTATGTATCCAAAGTGATAACAAGCTGAAATTTGCAAATTGAGAACAGTACAACATTACGACACTAGGGATTACAAACGGAACCGAGTCATCTAATAAAGTAATGCATATTGTGTTTAGTTTTCGACAAAAAGCTTGAATACAAGCGTTACTCAAATCTATTGATAAAAAAGAGGTAGTAAACGAAGAGCTCTAAAAAACCTTATCAATTTGTTACTAACTTACTATACCTTACTTACGAATAAGAGTTGAATAGTCGACACGCGCGTTGTGTATTTACTAGGACATAGCAGAGAGAGGGAGAGGATACAAAGAAGTCGATATAGGGATCGCAGCGGAACAATTTAATGAAGAGATCAGACTAATATTAATATTATCGAACAAATACATTTAGGCGTCGGGATGGTCGGAATTGTTATTTTTGGCGGTTAGTAAACAAATCGAAATGGTTCATGTTTTAGGAAAAACAAATCACCATGCGAGGAAACATAAAGCAACATCAACTGTGTTCCAGTAGAGAAGAAAGGCTCAGAGCGTTTGTTTTTTCATGTGATGTATCACATTCAAATCCGAGCAATGATATATTTGTTTTGTACGTTGGATTTTCAATAATTTACTCAAGATTTTTTAAACTGAATTATTCACTTCCTTGCTACAGGGTGGCCACCCGTTCGAGAAAAGCGGGAAACGCGGGAAAAAGTTGGGAATCAAAATCCATCGGAAAAAAATGCGGCAATAAGTCGGGAATTGTTTCACTAATTCGGGATTTTTTTGCTCAGAGTCTATTTTTTTGCGCTCTAAAATGTTACTGTATGTGTTTTAGCGCGTTGCGACTTACTAATAGCGAATTCGTTTTTGTTCAGTTCCAGTCCCAGTGCGACTACTGACAAAACGTTTTTTTATTCACTCAGTTTCAACCCACTTCCGCACTAGGTTCACCCCGAAAGCTGTTAGTTTCGCACTGAGATGATTTACGGATGTACACTCGGGTTCACCAATACAACTATACTAAACTGTCAAGTTCCGAGTATTGTTTTGGGAAATCTGAAAAAAAAATATGAAAATGGAAAACCTGCTGCGTTTGTTTTTTTGTTATTGGAATCGTAATCCAATTCGGATTCTGATTTTGAGGAGTATATTCGCGTAGACGTCATTATCGTGTGCTTCCATTGGGAGGCGAAAATAATGATGGATATTCAAGTGGAATAAACATGCTTTCAAAATCTAAACTCCATCTAGATTTCATATTTTCTCAGAACTCCATCAATGTGGGTATCAACTGAAAGGGCTTTACTAGTAGAGTAAAGCTATTTATGGAAAATGCAAATCCAAGATGGCGGCCACCACAAAATGGCGGATTGCATATTTTCTCAGAACCCCATCAATATGGGTATCAAATGAAAGGGCTTGACTAGTAGAATACAGTTATTCATACGGATATGGATAATGAAAATCCAATGTTTATTTCTTACCTAATTTTCTTCGGAATATTTTCATGTATACTGTATTCTATTAGTCTAATCATTTCATTTGATACTGACATTGAGGGGATTGCAAAAAATACATAGTCGACCATTTAGTGGCGGCGACCTTTTTGAATTTATGTTGTTTATTATGTTTCGTGTTCTCAAACTCAAGTCATTTCAGCCACACCTAATACTATATGTAGAGCAATCATTTTTTTCTAATATTTCTTAACTTTTCAAATTTTTCTCGCTGTATAAACTTTCCTTGAGTGAAAATTAACATCACAAAACAGACATCTTAAACCAAACGACCCGTTCTCGAGCGGGAACACACCTTGGTTTTCATTTATGAAAATTGAAATAAATCGTTTTATACATCAAGTCATTTTTAACACAACTGCTACCAGTACCAATTTTACGCTTACACTTGTGCTAAATTTACACGATCACACAATACACGATCGTTCATTGATATGAATTTTCACGAAGCAACCAACGTCAAAATTCCAAATTTAAATTTAATTTGCTAGAATTAATTGTATCACTCACCTTACTTGCAATATAAAAACGCCCCCGACTTTCATACATTTGCACGTAAGAGACGAATGAACTCTTAGAGTTTAAAGTCTCTCTAATTCAATACCTTCCTTCCTTCCATACATTTGCAATTCCCCCGGGTGCCTTAGTTTAGATTGAGCTTGAGCTTTCCGGTTGCACAGAATACCGCCCAAACCATGCACGAGCCTCCACCAAAATTCCTGTTTGAAAAATACTGTTCCTTCTTCCGTAAATCACGCAAGGACCCGTTGAAACCGTCAGAACCATCCTAATTGAACTTTTTTTTTATCAGTGAAGTATATAGCAAAATGTATTGTTTTGGAAACATTCTTTGTCACAACATACCATGCCCCACTGTCGTTTCATGTGAGTTTTGGCAAAACTCAGACGCCTTCCGATGTGAGATGGTGTAAGATGAGGAGTTTTAACCTTTTTAACCCTTATGTAAGGTTTATGTGAGGATTTTTCACCGAAACTTGACGAATTGTCACCCGAGTAACATTTAAATTGAAATATTGCTTTATTTGCATAAGCGATTTTGCGATTTTGAGGTATTCGAAGCTGTTCTAGCTATTTCCCGCTTATCCCAGTCAGAGAGCTTCGATTTACGTGGTACGTGGCTTCTCTTTTGATACATCAAATGGAAGCCCGGGAAAAACTGTTTACTGTATGAACTTGTATTCCTTAAATAAGATAACGTGGTAGAATCCGGAACCACATTTTGTTCAAAAATGTACACAAAACTACCGTTAAAGCCCTTATTACCCTTTTCTTCTGTTTATTCAATTATGCAGAAGAAGACAAAGAGCCATCATGTATCATTTTTAATCACAAGTCTAAATAGTCTAGATCTACATAAATATAAGCCTAAGTCAAATAAATCTATGTGTTGCGACAGCAGTGAAAGGCAACGCACTGATTTTTGTAACGAATATTTATTTACTGTTTCAAACTGCAAGTTAGTTAAGCATTAGTTTTAGTTTAGCTTTATAATTTCATTTGCTTACATTTTCAGTGGTCCTTCAATAGGTTGGCCTTTCAATTTACCGTCGAACTTCAGGTTAGATTTAGATCCTAAGTAGTGTGTAGGTTCAGTAGTACAATTAAGCTCTAGATTAAGCTATTGGTTTAAGTAATTTTACCTTTTCTAGTTCGTAAGTAGATCTAGAACTAGATAATAAGCTTGAAATCCAATTTCACGTAATTTTCAAATTGATTTAAATAAATTTACAAAACTATTTCACCGCACATGAGATATGTTTTCTATTGTTTTGTGTATACATTTCTTTTCTATAGCCCCAATTCATCACAACATCGCAGCTGACAGTTTATCGTTCAAGCGGTGGAACCGGTAGAGACAGGGTGGCCAGCTCGACGGTACCGTTGTCAACATCCTCCCCCCGGTGCTTCCCACCGTCTCCTGGGACAGCACGAGCATCCACGTCGAGCACGGCGAGTTTTGATGTCGGCCGCCTGAAGATTCCCTGTTGCGTTCGCACTAAGGCTTGCCGAATCTTGCCGTCACAGCCTTGGAAGACCTGGGTCACTTTGCCTCGGGCCCATTCGTTGCGCTTTCCTCCGTCTGCAACCAGCACTAGATCGCCGACCTGCAAAGGTTTGGTTTCGGCGAACCATTTTGGTTGCCTACGGATGACCGGTAGATATTCGATCAGAAAACGCTGCCAGAACTTGTCCAGTTGCCGTTGAATTCCACCCCAGGTTTCCCGCAAATTATTTTGGGATTCGCTAATCCCCACACCAGTCTGCTTCGCTCCACTAGAATTTCCCAAAAGGAAGTGATTGGGTGTTAAAGCTTCTGACTCCTCGGAGTCAAGGGGTAAGTATGTCAGAGGCCTCGAATTAACCGTTCTCTCCGCTTCTACAACCAGCGTTAAAAGTTCTTCATCGTTTAATTTCCCCTCCATGTATGCATCCTTCATAGCCGACTTGACAGACCGTACCAACCTTTCCCAAGCGCCCCCCATGTGTGGAGCCCCGGGAGGTATGAAACTCCACTTCGTCGTTGTGCTGGTGAATGTCACAGACAACTCTTTGTCGATCTGCTCACGAAGTATACGTTCCGCACCTTGGAAGTTCGTACCGTTGTCGCTAAAAATTTCCATTGGCGACCCTCGACGACCGACGAATCGTCGTACGCAGGAGATACAGGAAGCCGTTGACAGACTATAGGCAACTTCAAGATGAACAGCCCGAACGGTGAGACACGTAAAGAGGGCGATCCATCTCTTCACGTTCGATCTTCCAACTTTCGTCAGGAACGGGCCAAAATAATCCAGGCCTACGTAGGTGAACGGACGGTAATGCATCGCTAGGCGGGCTGGAGGAAGTGCCGCCATCGGTGGATTGCTGGGACGTGCCTTGCGGATCTTGCACAGCTGACACTTATAGACCACTGACTTAACAAGCTGACGTAGACTCGAGATGGTAAAGCGCTGGCGCATTTCGTTAACGACGGTTTCGTTGTTCGCATGTCGATAGCGACGATGATAATCTTCCACCAGAAGTCTCACTGCTCGGTGCTTTGGTGGCAGGATGAATGGAAACCGGGCATCGAATTCCAATTCTTTTGCCGCAGCTACACGACTTTGTTGCCTCAGCAAACCATTTTCATCTACTGCGGGCATTAATTGGTACAGCTTGCTGTTTCGATCAATGGACCCATGACCTTTTTGTTGAGAATCTCCCTGTTCAAGAACCGCCGTTTCGTCTGGATAGCTTTCTCGTTGGACCAGCTTCATTATCGTCCGTTCAGCGTCGAGCAGTTCAGCTTGTGTAAGGGATCCGCACCGCTTCTGTTCCGGTTTAGAGATGTTGAAGAAGAAACGTAGAACGTAAGCCGTAGTGCGTAACATCCTCTTCCAGGTCGAAAATCGTTCGAAATCCAGCACTGGTTCCATCGCGAAATGAAACAACACCGAAGGTCTAGCATCTTCGGTTGTCACCTCCACCGTTCCAGTCATTTGCGGCCATTTCTCCTCGGGAAGTCGCAGGAAATCCGGCCCGTTAAACCATTGGCTATCTGAGTGGAAATAAGGTCCTCGGCCCCACTTGGTAGCTTCATCTGCAGGGTTAAGTTTGGACGGTACCCACCGCCATTCACTGACATCCGTGATCTCCAATATCTCGCCTACCCGATGAGCTACGAAGAGTTTGTAGCGTCGCGGGTCCGACCGTATCCAAGATCTTGCTGTCGAAGAGTCTGTCCAAAGGAATCTCTTGGAGAACACAACCGGATGATTGTCTTGCACGAATTTAAGAAGACGCGCCCCAAGGACGCATGCTTGCAGCTCGAGCCTCGGGATGGACATCGGTTTTAGAGGAGCTACCTTGGATTTTCCGGAAACTAACACACAGTCGCCTACGGTCGTTCGGATATAAGCTGCACACGAATAAGCAATCTCACTTGCATCGACAAATACGTGAAGCTGAGCATCCTCATACGTGTCTTCTGTGGCTCGGGGAAAATAACATCTGGGTATTCTCAATGTTGAAATGAACTCTATCATCCTTGTCCAGCGGTTCCAGTTTTCGAACACTTCATCGCTTACTGTTTCATCCCACTGCGTTCCAGCTCGCCACAATTCTTGGATAAGCACCTTTCCATGGATTATAAACGGCGCAAGTAATCCCAGGGGATCGAACAACGACATTACGCACCGTAGTACCTGACGTTTCGTCGGCCGGGTGTCATGGTGCAGAAGGTTCGTAACTTCATCGCTCATACGGGTGGAGAAGCTCAATTCGTCAGAGCTTGAGGTCCACAGCATTCCAAGCACGCGATCCACTTGTTCGCCGCAATCTAGGTTAAGGTTCTTGCTGTCTATTACCGCTGGTTCTCCGAGTTCCGTTAGGACCCTTTCACTGTTTGATCTCCAGTTTCGTAGATGGAATCCTCCGTTGTGATGAATTAGCCGTACTTCTGCCGAAACCTTCACCGCTTGCGTTTCGGTGCCGAAACTGTCGAGGTAATCGTCGACATAGTGGCTCTTTAAAATTCCTTCGACAGCTCTTGGGTATCGCATGATGTGTTCCTGGGCATTCACGTTTTTGACGTACTGCGCCGAAGCAGGTGAGCACGTAGCACCGAACGTCGCAACGTCCATCAGGTAGATTTGGACCGGCCCATCCGCAGTATCGCTCCACAGAAAGCGTAATGAGTTTTTGTCATCCTGTATTATACCCAATTGGTGGAACATTTGTTCTATGTCTGCACTAACAGCAATATAGTACAGACGAAAGCGGAAAAGTACAGCGGGTAAGAGGGTAAGCTGGTCCGGTCCTTTCAGCAGTACACTGTTCAGTGATACACCGGAGGCCTTCGCCGCTGCATCCCAGATGAGTCGCACCTTTCCAGGTTTGTTTGGGTTCGTAACTGCTCCCAATGGTAAAAACCAAGCTTTCCTGGGGTTCGCATTCTCCAATTCGGCCGGCGTCGCTCTATGTGCATAACCCTTTTCTACGTACTCTTTTATTTGACGACTGATATTCTCACGTAGAGCTGGGTTGCGGTCCATCCTTCGTTGTAGACACTGATGCCTTTGCAATGCCATACCGTAGCTGTCAGGTAACTCTATTTCTTCTTCCGTCCACAGTAAACCTGTTTCGTAGTGTCGGCCGATACGCTTCGTCGTTTTTTCCAGCATTTCTTGAGCTCGCTGTTCTTCCGCGCTGAGACAGTCCCCAAGCTGCCTTACTCCACTCTCCTCCACAGCAAAGAACTGTTTAACAGCTTCGTGTAGCTCGTCGTCCCTGTTGCAGCCGCAGATATGGAAGCTGAATCCTTCGTTGACCTGTGAACCTTGACGTCCGTAGACACACCATCCTAATCGCGTTTTGGCAGCGATCGGTCCGGATCCATCTCCCTCTCTCGTCTTCAACGGCACTGCCAGCTTCAGGTTGTCTAACCCGATCAGAATTGCTGGTCTAGCGTTATGGTAGCTTTGAATCGGCAACTGCCTCAGGTGAGCAAACCTCTTTGTTGCCCTCTCTACATCGAAGGATTGCATCGGTAAGTCCAAATTCTGTACCGTACGGGCATTCACTAATTGGTAACGACGCTGTGGTTCCAATCCCGAAACAGTAATCGTCACCGTCTTTGAATTCTTCTCTACTCTCGACGTATTTCCGGTCCACCTCAGACAAAGTGGTTGCGAGTCTCCTGCTATGCCAAGCTGCGCTACCAGACCGCCCTCGACCAGGGTTAATGATGACCCCTCGTCCAAAAAAGCAAAGGTGTTGACCTGGCCCGACTTCCCGTACAACGTCACGGGTAAGATCCGGAACAAAACATCGGAATCCTGGGGCCGATGGGTATTGATATTCGCTAATTGCGTTACTGGTGTCGTTGCTTTCCCGTGCAGCAATGGATGGTGTTTGAACTGACAACCGTTTACGTTGCACTTGCTGCTAATACGGCATGCTCTTCTGCCGTGTCCATACAGACAAATTTGACACAAGGTTAGTGCCCTAACCCGTCGCCATCGATCATCGATTGAGAGCGCTCTAAACGCTTGGCACTCGCGAAGCTTGTGACCTTCTTTCTCGCAATGTAAACACCTACTGGTCTTAAGCTGGGTTGTCGTTGTAGTGGCTGTCTCGTCGGCCTTATGTGAATTGACGTACACTTTCGATTTCTCTCTTGCGGTGTTCTTTCGTGGGTCCGATTCATACAGCACTACGCTTGAAGCGTCTTGCATCACCCCAGTCATATAGTCACTGAAGGTTTTCAAATCAACTACAGCACGTCCTCGCTTGTAGCCGGCCCACATCAATTTCTGATCCGCAGGCAACTTTCCGACGAGTTCCTGTAGTAGGGTAAGATTCGCCAAATGCGCTCTCTCGTTAGCTGCTTCAATATGATCGCACAGCTCTTGAACGACCATCCCGTATTCGATAAGAGCCTCAAGCTTATCTCCTCGAGGGGCGGGCATAGCTCTAACTTTCTGCAGCAAAGCGTTGATAAGCAACTCTGGTCGCCCATATCTCATGCGTAGAGTCTCTATCACCTGCGGTACTGCTGCCGGAAATACAAGACGACTTCGAACGCTCTCCAGTGCACGGCCTCTCAGGCATCTTTGGAGCCGAACCATGTTCTCCCCCTGAGTGTAACCGCATGTCGTCGTCGTATACTCAAAATTGGAGATAAATATCGGCCATTCGGCTGGATCGCCTGAGAACGTCGGAAGATCGCGCGCCAAAGATTGACGTGATGTAAGTTGTCGTGGAGTAGGTATCGACTCTCCCTCCTCCTGGTTCCAATCTGGTGGTGGTTCTTCCCAAGAGCTCGGAGGATTATTAGTTGAAGGCTGCTGCATCAGAAACTGCTGCGTGGGTGGAGTTTGCGCTTGAAGCGGCTGTAAAGGAGACTGATACGTTGACTGCTGCATCGGTGCAAATTGTGCTTCAGGCTGGATCGTCGACTGCTGCGTTTGCGGGTACTGCGCTGGGGGTGGCTGTATAGGAAGATAGTACAGTGGATGCTGCTGCATCGGAGGTTGCTGTATATGGGATTGTCGCATAGGTAAATCCTGAACTGAATACTGCATCATCGGATGACACTGCACCTGTGGATACTGCGCTGGTGGTTGCTGCACATGTGGATACTGCACTGGAGATCGTTGTACCTGATAAGGTTGCCACGGAGTGGACTGTACCGGATGCTGCTGCGCTGGAATCTTCTGCACCGAAGCAGGCTGCCTTGGAACCTGCATTACCGGTAGATGCTGAGACGACTGATGCTGCGTTGAATTCTGCGGCATCGGCGGAAATTGCACCCGGAGACACTGCATTTGAGGATTCTGCAGGGAAATTTGCTGAAGTGGAGGTACTAACGACTGAGTGGAAGATTGCTGCGCTAACGATGGCAGCGTAGGTTGCTGCACTGATGGCTGCATCACTGAAGACTGAACCGAAGGCGGAGTCATTGATGGTTGCATCGTAGGCTGCTGCATTGCAAGCTGTTTTTCTGACGACTCTGGTATGGGGGGCAATTGAGTTGATACGAAGGAGGAAGGTGTACATTGACTAGTCTGTTTTTGCAAGATAGTATGATTCTTTATTATATTTGAGTGCGCGTGGGCTAAACGCTGCTGCTCGTTTCGGGAAGTTTGCATAGTTGGACATAGTATTGATTGAGAGATATTGCTTTCTTTCGCTTGATCGGTTTGATTTTCAGAGGCATGACACTTACCAGGTGATACGTTAGGATTAGGGTTAGAAGGTAATACGCTAGGAGACGGCACACCAAGTGATTTTGCGCTCTGTCGCGGCAGTCCGTCTTCGCCAGTTGTACCTTCGGTAGTCAGTCCTCCTGTTGGAGGCATTATTGACAAACGATGTACGGTTGAATGCATCGCTTCCATTGCCATCCGGCACAATTCCAATTGTCGCTGTAAGTGAGTCATCTGAGGGACGGTTGGTTCTGACTGCGCTAAACACTGCTCCAATCTGGCTCGCAAGTCACGGACCAGATTCATAGTCTCTCGCCGATCCACGTTATCTTCTATCGTAGGTACTAGTAGGTGGCTTAGGTCTTCGGTAGTGTCGAATGTTGGGATGGTTCGATCTCGAAGAGGGGAACTATGGTGAGGGATGTTAACGTCGGACGGCGCAGCTAAGGGAAATTCCTCGGCAATACCTCCTACTGTCGCATCGGAATTCAAATCAGTGGATTGAAGATTATGCTGCTGAATCTCCGAAGCTGCTGGCATTTGATTTCCGCCTGCCGCGCTAGATTGTGGATTCGCGCTATTTTCAATCCAATCGTTCACTCTTCCGATGCTGTCCGCTCGACTCACTCGACTCACTCGACTCCTTCTCTCTTCCTCAGCGGCAATCGAAACTTCCAGTAGTTCCTTTTGCTCCTTCAAGAACTTCTTTTCCAGTTCAATCTCCGCTCGTTGTTTCTCCAACTCCTGGCGTTCCCGCAATCTGGCCATGCTATCCGTTAAGTGCGATGATGACCGACTAGCGACACTGGCTCTCGACGATGCACGGGAGTGAGGTTTACATCGAATGCATATCCATGCACGATCGGCGATCGAATCGGCGACTCCAGCACAGCTGAAGTGCCACCAAGTGTCGCATGCGTCACATTGGACCATATTTTCCGCATCTTCTGGTCTGGTGCATCCAGCACATCCAACTTTTGGTCCGGAAATTGATGGGTTGCTCATCATGAAAATTTTGAAATTTGTTGCGACAGCAGTGAAAGGCAACGCACTGATTTTTGTAACGAATATTTATTTACTGTTTCAAACTGCAAGTTAGTTAAGCATTAGTTTTAGTTTAGCTTTATAATTTCATTTGCTTACATTTTCAGTGGTCCTTCAATAGGTTGGCCTTTCAATTTACCGTCGAACTTCAGGTTAGATTTAGATCCTAAGTAGTGTGTAGGTTCAGTAGTACAATTAAGCTCTAGATTAAGCTATTGGTTTAAGTAATTTTACCTTTTCTAGTTCGTAAGTAGATCTAGAACTAGATAATAAGCTTGAAATCCAATTTCACGTAATTTTCAAATTGATTTAAATAAATTTACAAAACTATTTCACCGCACATGAGATATGTTTTCTATTGTTTTGTGTATACATTTCTTTTCTATAGCCCCAATTCATCACAACATCGCAGCTGACAGTTTATCGTTCAAGCGGTGGAACCGGTAGAGACAGGGTGGCCAGCTCGACGGTACCGTTGTCAACACTATGACTACAGAAATATATTTTAGATAAAAATGGCATTTTCTCGTTCGTTGCAACGTTGTCCGGAACATTGTTTGACCTGACCTACACAAGACCTACACGATAAAGAGTGAATTGAGCGCGAATTGTTCGGGCAACATACAATACAATCTATATATATATAAATGGATTTCTGTCTGTCTGTCTGTCTGATTTTTCTGGACTGGGAAACTACTAAACCGATCAACATGAAAATTGGTATGTAGGGGTTTTTGGGGCCGGGGAAGGTTTTCATGATAGTTTGAGACCCCTCCCCCCTCTGTAAATTACACAGTAGTTAGTAGTAGCCATTCAGGCGTTAAGTTTTCTGTTCCATTACATTATGGTAAATTACACAGTAGTAGACATTTAGGCGTAAGGGTATTCTTTCTGTTCTTCCATTGTTCAGCAGACCGGACAGCGGAGACAGTTGATATTGATCATTGTTGGGTTATTTATAGAACAGCAACCCGATGTTTCTTGCAGAGCAGAGCAATTGTATGGATGAATCGATCTTTGTTCCACCGTGGATCGATTTCCATCGCTGATGATGGTTGCGTGGACGTAGTTATTCTATAACAACAAAAAGATGGTCAATTGAGGGCCCTGAGTTTGAACTCACGATCGATCGCTTGGTAAGCGAACGCGTAATCAAGTGGCTACGAAGACCCCCTAAAATAGAAAATATTAATATGAAATAAAACTAACATTTAGTCCAGCGAATATGCTTAAAGTGCAGGAGAAGGTAATGAAAAATATCTATCAGTGTGTTAAAAAAAACATGACAATTGAACATTTTCGAAAAACTTTGAAGGAAAAAGGGAAAATTCGGAAAAATAAATTCCCATATGTTCTACAATTACACAGTGACAAGTGATGTTAGTTCATTTGATGTTTGCGCTAGCGAAATTGATCTTTGTTCGAAACTGGAAATGGATTTTAAAGTGATGATACGCACTCCTATATCTTCTTCTATCTATACCAATAAAAAAGTATCGCCGAATGTTTTGATAAGAGCAGAACTCGAGGGAGGAATTGTCCGATTTATGACTGTCTTTGGTCTATCATATTTTTTGTATAAAACATTCCATGCAACGGAGAAACATGTTATTTGCAAATGGTCTTGAACTAGAATTGTGTCTGAAAATAATCTGATATTATAATGAAGAGTTTTGTTAGAAATACTAGGAATTTTACAGTAAAAAGTAAATTCAACGGGGTCAATTAGAAGATCAATCAATGAACAGTTCTGCAATTGGACCCATGAACTTGCTCATAGTAAGAAAACGTGAATGTTTGAAGGTATTGATAACAAAAAAAAACAAATTTTGGGCGGGACGAAGTTATTTATCATCTAAATTTATATTATCGCCTTTGATTTCATTTTTTGAGTCCCCTTATGAAGCTTTTTAGCTGTACGAGTTGACCCGACGGACTTCGTCCCGTTCAAGATTGAATATTTTTAAACATTCAGGTATTCTTACTAAGCGAATTGTCATGGGTCCAATCGCAGAACTCTTCATTGATTGATTACCCTTTGACTCTTTATAATTTCCTTTTACTACAAATTCTTGAGCTTGAGCTTGAGCTTGGGTGGACTGTACAAGTCGTAGTTGCTCTCCGTGATTGACCTGAAGCAACCAAATTGCACAGAGAACACAGAGAATGACGCTTGGGACTAGCAAATCATTTTCGTTGTGCAATTTTCGGTGATTTGAGCTCTAAATGGTCAATAACGACGCTGGCCACGTCCTTACAGTCACCAGGGGAAGAGAAGGAATGTTAGTATGATATTCGCCACCCGAAGGCCTGAAGGGTCGCCTCTATAGCGTGGTTCCCTAGCGTTTATCATGGAAGGGATAGTTGTTAGTGGGAATGGTTAAGAAAAATCAGGATTCACTGCGGTAAGTGATGTGATTCTAAGAACGTGAACTCTAAACTATTCAGCGAAATGAGATTTGAAGAAAATATACATTCCTATCGGACTGGTCATGCATTTCGTTATTCATCGTGCGTAGTACATAAATATTAATCCTGACCTGAGAAGGTAATAATAAACTCCTTTAATAACTCTGAAGAACCGGGGAGTTAAAGAATTGAATAATTGAAGAATGAAAAATTAAACAATTAAAGAATTAGAGAAGGAAGAATTACAAAATTGCGTACATTACAATTATGTCACATGTCTACATACAAACTTTACTACAAATTCCTTAGTACTTCTACCAAAATTCGTAATCTATATAAATAAAAATGTAAGGCCAAATGTGTTGCTAAGCGCCAAACCCGAAGAAGGAATCGTCCGATTTGAGCCATCTTTATTTTGATGTATTTGTCTCTGTCCGTAGATCAATATTACGAAGAGAAAAATTTTCTGAAAACTCTGAACGAAGGTTGGAAAACTCGGAAAATTGATTTCCCATATGTTTCAAAATTACATCATGATAAGCGTTGTTAGTCCATGCGATGTTTGCGCTGACGAAATTGATCTTTGTTCGAAGGTGGAAGTGGATTTTCAGGCGGAATAACGCATTCATACCTATATTAATAGAAAAGGAAGGTCAAATGTGTTGCTAATAGCAAAATCCAAAGAAGGAAAGTTCCCTTTCGAGCCGTCTTCATTTTGTTGTATTTGTTGTATTCTGCCCACAGAACAATGGGCTCTATTATAGAAATCGAATCGAGGATTCGATACAATCACTATCACTATCACACCGAGTAAAATCTGGAATTATAGAAATCAATGAAAACTGCTCGATTCGTTAGCAAGCTCGAATGTCAGCGGTTGTGATGAAATATTGTGAAACAAGTTTGAAATGTTTCATGAAGCACTATAAAAAGGATGCCAAATATTTTTTTGAGGCATCTGCTATGAAAATGTATTTCCAAAAGTGTTAATATGGCTATGTTTTGGAGTAAATAGATATTCCCTCAAAGAATAAAGCATAATAGACGTAAGGCACGCATGCATGTTTAATAAAAACGAAAGCGTGGAACGATTTGCTGTACGAAAAATATAATTATTAGAAAATCTATGAAATTCACGAATTTCACTTTTTTTTAGCAAAACAATTTTTGTTATTCATGTAATGCAACATGTAATTCTCTTTTAGCGTATATTTCTTGTTGTAGCGGCGTCGATAGCTTTATTGTATTGGGTCCACCACCTGTTGCTCTAAATTCTCGTTTGTTGTGTTCTAGTGTTTTCTTTACATTTCCCCTCAAGTCAATCCAAACCTGTAATTTGAATAAAATCATTATTGTTTTGCAGGATAGCTTTAGCATATGGTATAGAGCATTATACCACTCCGACCATTAGTTTGATCTATTGTAGTGAAAGTGGTATAGTTTGGCATAGTAAAGCAATAAAAAAGAAAATTGCTGCCGAAAATAACGTACTAATGTATGCTAGTAGAAGTGAGCAACTTTTAGGTAGGAAATTCGGTTGAAAGAAATTCAAAGAGTATGATAAAATTTACTTATGGAAGTTGTGTGTATCGTAAAAGAAATACTTACTTTCTGCCATTCTGAACCTAGATGCATTGGTGGTCTCAGTGCATTAAGCTTCTCTCTGAATTCCTGCAACTTTTATATTAGAACTGCCTCCAGAAAAACTTCGAGCAATGTCTACATTCGCTTCCATTGTTTCAAGGAGCCGTTCAAACTGGTGGTGATTTGGTTTTTTTTCTTCCGCCACTCATTTTCAACCACTGAAATATGCGCTGGAAGTAAATTCTTCATTGTAAGTTATAACATGATTAATATAAATAATGCTGGATTGAACACTTACTTTGTATAGACTATTCTGGTAGCACCGTAAAACAAATGCTGATCAAAACAAACAAACATGTGTTGCAAATTGCATATGTTGAAGCGTTTCTGAAATGTTTCCCAAAGGGATGCAAGCCAAAACAAAATAATTCTCTAAAGATATGCAACAAGTGAACCAAACAACTCGAAAAGTTCTGACACTTGCATCGATAGCTATCACTCGATCGATGCTATCGAATTGCTCGATTTCTATAATAGTTTACTATAGTTTACTAGAGTTTACGAGCAAAATTCTTATCGCCTCGATTTCTATAACAGGGCCCAATGTTATGATGAGAAAAAGTTTAGAAATCTGTTCTGAAGAATTCATATCAAAACAATCATTTTGGGCCGGACGAAGTTCGCCGGGTCAACTAGTAACTGATAAATGCCTATTACCGGTAAATGGAGAATATTTAATCATACGCATCAACTCAGATTGTGAGCTAACGCCCGAATTTAGGCAAAAAGATTACACGTTGCGTCGGGGAGGAAGCGAGTGGATAGTGCAATCGAAAGAAAACATATCCATTTCAATTGTCAAATTGTTAACATTTTTACTATATTTTCTGTTCGTGTTTCAAGTAAAAAAAATCTGGATAAATTTCCTGTCTAATCTTCTATATTTATAAAAATGGATTTCTGTCTGTCTGATTCTTATGGACTCGGAAACTACTGAACCGATCGACATGAAAATTGGTATGGGACCGGGGAAGGTTTTCATGATAGTTTGAGACTCCTCCCCCCTCAGTAAGGGAAGGGGGGGGGGGGGCTACCATAAAATGAAACACAAATTTCTGCATTACTCGAGAGTTAATCAAGCAAATGAAATCAAATTAGGCATTTGAAGGTTTTAGGGTGCAATAAATCATTCTATGGTAGTTAGATGCTCCTCCTCCCTCTCTTAGGGTGGGCTGTCATTCAAATGTAATATAAATTTTTGAATAACTCGAAAACTAATCAAGCAAATGGTGCCAAATTTTGCATGTGAAGATTTTAGGGGGCTCGAAATGTTTCTTTGGTGAATAGACACCCCTTCCCCTCTCTAAGGGGAGGGGTCTGTCTTTGTTCTATCATATTTTCTGTATCAAACATTTATTCCATGTAACGGAGAAACATGTTATTTGCCAGTGGTTGAAAAATCTTGAACGAGAATTGTGTCTAAAAATAATCTAATATCATTATGATGAGTTTTGGTAGAAGTACTAGATTTTTTTTAGTAAGAGGTAAATTCAACGTGGTCGATTAGAAGCTCAATCAATGAACAGTTCTGCGATTGGACTCATAAACTTGCGCTTAGTAAAGAAACGTGAATGTTTGAAGGTATTGATAACAAAAAACAAATTTTGGGCGGAACGAAGTTTGCCGGGTCAGCTAGTGATATATAACACAACATATATCGCAATAATCATTTTGAGAATATGCGTTTGAAAACTCTTAATAAATCGTTACATTTTTCGTAGAGTGACCCCCTGTATAGAAATCAAAGACATAGTCCTATGTCAAAATGCCACTGTAAGATCATATTTGAACAAACGAAAGCGAAAGTCAATCGGCAAATACTGGTTTGACGTTAACGAGGGGCTTTGTACTGTTGTGCACACTCACTTATACAACATGCCATCTACCAGAATTATAATGGACTAGCTGTACCCTGCCACGCTTTGCTGTGGCACATTGCGGTTGCATGGTTGAGTTGAATTTTTCATTTTTTTTATGTTGTAACAACAATCCTAAATGTGTTTAGTTGTTTTGTAAATTGTATCATATTTTGAGCTCAATCGGTTCCGTACTTTTCGTGATTTTAGCGCACACAGAAACGAATAGAAAATTTTTATGTAGAGTAGAGTTTTTGCACCAATTTTAAAAATTAAGCACGCGTTGGAAAGGTTATTTATCTGGCAACATTTTGGCTATACTGACTTCAAGTATGGCTAAATATTTTGCAAGCTAAATTCAATAAGGCGAAAGTACCTTTTTTCGAGATTTTAAAAAAGTGAGGGCAATATAGGTCAGTATATTTGGCGTGAAATAAAACAATATGCACGTTTACAAAATTAGAACTTGAACTTTTATTTGAAGAATATGAATAGCATAGATGCTATAAAAATAAGGAACACAAATAGTAAAGTAAAGACTCCAGCATCACTGAATCAGTAAGAAGAGCAGATTTACGTTCCTTCGGCCTCGGTTCGATGGTTTGCGCAGTGGAGCTTTCGGAAAAGGCCGAATGTCTTCAATTGAAATTAATTGGTCAAGGCTCGATCGACTGGGCTCTTGCTCGGCACTCTATGCAACAGCCTCTTGATGGGCATGCGAAGAACCAGCTTCTTGATGGACATTCGATGGACCAGCCTGTTGATTGGAATTTGAAGGACCAGCTTCTCAATGGGCATTCGGTGGACCAGCCTCTTGCTTGGCATTCGATGGTCCAGTCTCTTGGTTAGCATTCGATGGACCAGCCTCTTGATCGGCTTCTTCCTCGTATGGACGATCAGTTACATACGCAGGCATGAAGTCATCTTCCGAAAAAATGTCGCGATTAAATGGCCAAATGCCAGTCGATCTGAATCCAGCGACAATATTCATGCTTGAAGCACCGTTCAACAACGGCTCAGCAACCAGTTCAGCTATGAGGTCGATGGTAATAGGAATGCCGGAATGGTTGAACATCCACGCCTTGCACGAATGATCAAAATACGTTTTGAGAGGCCCAAATACTCCTCTATCGAGAGGCTGCATGCGATGACTGGTGTGCGGAGGTAGAGTTAACACTTCAATATTATTCTCCTTACAAAAGTCTAATCCAGAAATCGTCATGTGTGATTCGTGGTTATCCATGATGAGCAAAGTTTTCTCAGTGCTGGATCGGATCGCGTAATTTTTGAAGTGATGCAGCCATTCCAAAAATGTGTCGCTTGTCTGCCATCCCGAACCATTTGCTACTCCTCTTGCATTCGTAGTGCTATGCAGTAAAAACTTGTCCTGGAATTTTACCCGTGAATAGATGAAGAAAGGTGGGATTCGATCGCCTGCAGCTGACACTGCGAGTGCCATTGTCATATTCGTACCTCGTTCACCAGAACTTATTGCACCAACACATCTAGTACCTTTAGACGCCACAACGAATATGGTTTTGTGGACAGTGGACAGTCCCTTCTCATCCATATTCCATATATCAGCAGCATTATACTCATGTGATTCGCACACCTTTTCGTAAGTGTCAAAAAATGCGTCCACTGTTGGCTTATTGAAGGCTGCGGCACGACCAAGTGAAGTTTGCACAGGGCAGCGCAAACTCAAATCAGAGTGGTGCTTCATAAATCCATGCAGCCAATCTCTGGTAGCTGCTGGTTCTTCGTCAGAATTTTTCGCTGTCCAGGAGTCAGGCACTTTTTTACTGGCTTTAATTTCCTTCAACTTGCATGCGAATTGAAAAGCGAGGGACCGTATTTGTTGAAATGAAAGTCCGTGGAACATATTCGCTGATTTAGCCAAGTAATCGCGTAACACCTTTTCTTGTTCGTCATTTAAATAAAGATAGATTAAATAAATGACCCATAAAATAGTTATAAAATGGCGCCAGTCATTTAAATTTCTAGATTGTTTACTCACCCGATATGCCTGATGCGCTTCCAGTAATGACGAGCATTTTCTTGTCACACGAGCACGTAATGTTTCAAATGGAATGTTAAATTGTTTAGAGGTTGATCGAACACTGGCGCCCGATCGAACAACAAAGATTGCGTTTTTTATGTCCTCTTCCCTTCGTTTTGATGTTTTTCGCACATAATTATTTAATTCAAAGTAGTGACCTATATTGCCCCCAGACGGCCGACCTATTATGCCCCCAAGCACACGTTTCATGTTGGTGTCCGTATTTTTTTTGCAACCAAAAATATAGGGAGACGAACATAATGATCGTGTTAAGCATTAATTTTTACGTGAAAAAAAAACTTACTTGGCAATTTTTTACGTGCATTACACGCACTGCAGTGGAGAAGAAAGACAATGATTTGTCGCAGAAAACACACGAAAACATAAACGTCGCTGAAACTAACTAACTAACACATGGCAACAGTCAAAATGACAGCCGTGAACGTTGTTGTCTGCTACGTATCCAATCACGAAAAACAAGCGACATCTGTAATAACATAGCGACGATAACGCCATCTACCTATTATGCCCCCATACCGGTTTGACCCCATCCTACTCTATATAGAGATAGATGAGGGAAATTGATTAATTTTTAATCACTTCGAAACACAAACACAGTTCATGATTTTGTCAAACACGTGGAAAAAAGATGTTTCATTCACATAGAACACATATATTCATTACTGAATAGTCGGTTTTCATTAGAAGCTCAATTTCAGAAACGCACTCTGGTCATATATAAAATAATTTTTCTTCCAATTTTTCAATTTTTTATGCCGTAACAACACTCCTTGAAGTGGGTTGTATATTGTGTCCAACTTAGAGCTCAATTGGTTCCATACTTTTCGAGTTTTTGACGCGTACACAAACGAACAGAACATTTTTATATATTAGGCTGTCAAAAAAGTCCTGCGGTATTTCCGCGAGGTGTCGTTGTAAGCGCGTAGTTCTAGTTGTATTCATTGTATCGAGTCATACTATAGCTTGTTGGAAAGGTATAATATAGTCCTTGACAGTGTTCTGTTTGGTTAAGTCGTTCGTGAGTTATAGTGTCGCAAATATGGAGCAAAATAAAGAGAAAATCCGACATATTTTACAGTACTACTATGACAAAGGCAAAAATGCATCTCAAGCTGCCAATAAAATTTGTGCAGTTTATGGACTCGATACAGTTTCTATTTCCACCGCACAACGATGGTTTCAACGTTTTCGTTCTGGGGTAGAAGTCGTCGAAGATGCGCCACGTTCCGGAAGGCCTGTCGTCGAAAATTGCGACAAAATCGCTGAATTAGCCGAGAAAGACCGGCATAGTAGCAGCCGTAGCATCGGCCAAGAGCTGGGGATAAGTCATCAAACCGTTATTAACCATTTGAAGAAGCTTGGATTCACAAAGAAGCTCGGTGTATGGGTGCCACACACGTTGACGCAAAAAAAAAACTCTTTGACCGTATCGACGCATGTGAATCGCTGCTGAATCGCAACAAAATCGACCCGTTTCTGAAGCGGATGGTGACTGGCGATGAAAAGTGGGTCACTTACGACAACGTGAAGCGCAAACGGTCGTGGTCGAAGCCCGCTGAAGCGGCTCAGACTGTGTCCAAGCCCTCATTAACGGCCAGGAAGGTTCTGCTGTGTGTTTGGTGGGATTGTCAAGGAATAATCTATTATGAGCTGCTTCCCTATGGCCAAATGCTCAATTCGGACCTGTACTGCCAACAACTGGACCGTTTGAAGGTAGCACTCATGAAGAAGAAGCCATCTTTGATAAACAGAGGCCGCATTGTCTTCCATCAGGACAACGCCAGGCCACACACTTCTTTGGTGATGCGCCAGAAGCTCCGGGAGCTCGGATGGGAGGTTCTTTTGCATCCGCCGTATAGTCCGGACCTTGCACCAAGTGACTACCACCTGTTTTTGTCCATGGCGAACGAGCTAGGTAGTCAGAAGTTAGCCACAAAAGAGGCCTGTGAAAATTGGCTATCCGAGTTTTTTGCCAATAAGGAAGCGAACTTCTATAACAGGGGTATTATGAAGTTGGCATCTCGTTGGGAACAAGTCATCGAACAAAACGGCGCATATTTGACTTGAAACAGATGATTGTAACTAATTTTACGAACAAATGAAAATTCAAAAAAAAAATACCGCAGGACTTTTTTGACAGCCTTATATATAGAGATTTCATTTCCACTAATCGAAAGAGGAACGAACCCACCAAAATATGCAGCAGTCAAACCGAGAGAAATTGAATTTTTCGAAAACCATTTAAAACAACGTAATGTATGTATATTATTATATAGAATATATATTTTTAATAATCTGTAATTTTATAAAATATAACAAAAAAAAATCTCGTCTAAACATTGTTTCACTTTTGATGCAATATGTTAGTTTTGTAATTCCAACATAAAATCTTACCAGCTACAAAAATCGTATATATTTCTTTTCTCTCCTTCCTTTGCAGCTAACGTTTTGTTCGTGTAATGTTTAGCTTTGTGAACATACATATACCTCCAGTAATGATTCCAGTTATGCTCTTCTGCTCATGCTCTTGAGTAACAGTATTATGGGAGGGGGGTGTGTTATTATCAATATTCCAGTTTGTCTCCAAATGGACAATTGGCCATTTTTCTGATCGGTTTGGGTTTGGGTTTAGTTTACAGTTTCACATGTGAATGGTTGTGCTTCTTTTTAACAGTTGTTGCGTTCTGAACGCTACACAGTACAAATATAGAAATATATTTTTATTAGTTTCTGCTTTTTACTCTGTTGCGCTTGTCACAGTAATAGCTTGCTGTTAATTTTTTTTTGTTTGTTTTTGTTTTTGCTCATATCTATTACACATGGACATAAAAAATTATGTTAGTTTAGGTTTCGATTACCCGGCCACTGCCAACACGCTTGTGTTCTTTCGTTTATGGATGCCATTTCAGCTGCGGCGTAATCATCAATTTTAGTACAACGTTCGTTTTTTTCTTTTCTAAAATTATTGTAGTTCATGCCTTATATGCGCTTACAGTGTATACTTAGTATATTTTAGTTGTCCTTTCTTCGTCTTATTAGTTTCAGGTAAGGTATGTATCTTTTTTGAGTCAATTCTATACGCTGCCGTTAAGCAAATATGTTTTATTGTTTTCCACGTCGGCATTTTGTTCTGTAAATATCAATATTTCTATAAAAATCTAACACTCATATAAGTATATGTTTTTGTTTTATTTGTATGCATTTTATATTTTATCTGTATCTCGTTTAGGCTAAGCAACATTTAAATTACATTAATTTACTATGTATATAAATCTTCTGTTCCGTTTTCTTTACTAATGTTTGTAATGAAAAGAAAACTATCACTAATTTATTAATTATACTAACGAAATGAGCAGAGTTCACAGGAGAGGGAGACCAATTTGACACCAACGAGACGACGAGGAGGCGGAAAAAGTCAATAAATATACCCGAAAAAGATAGATTTGTTATAGTAGATGTGAATTTTAATCCTAATTATGCATGAAACAAAACAAAACAAAAATGGTGTAAAATCAAACAAAACACTCTCAGTGAGAAATCAGACGAGAGAAAGGGAGGACTTTTTTTTTCGTTTCCGCCACATTTAATATACATTTTGTCAACCGGATACCGCACTTCATTTTTACTATGCTAAGGTTATGTTCTTTTTTCTTCTTCTCTCTCTCTCTCACACACAACAACGATTAGTAGATTAATTGCACAATAGATGCCACTGTTTACGGTAGTCGGCAGTTAATATTCAGTTTGTTGTCCTTTTCGTCTTCGTTTACGTCTATTCGCATACTGGCAGGATTTTAAACTAGCAGAATCGATTCTATCCCGGGCCTGAAAATCATTAGACGTGGAAACCTGGAGGCAACTCAATGCTGTAAAAACGTGTGAAAATACATCATCTCATTCAAACTATAAAACTAAATATAACTTTTCAATAACCAACAATAAATAGACGTTCATGCAGTTAAACTGATGCTTATGAAAATTTCGCTAATAAATGATTACACAAATCAAAAAGAACTATATCAATATCGTCCTGAGCTTTAGCATATTCGATTTACCCTTGTCTATCAAATAGTTTGTATTAATATTTTACTCAGTTACCACAGTGTGACATCCTTTTGCTAAGATACAACGGCAAACTGTGTATGTTTTGTTTTTTTATAAAGGACATTGATCACAAATAATCAGGTGAGATAAAACAAACCAACATTCATTCACATTCGCACATCCATTCGTACTAACCTATTTGGACCAAATCTGAGGTCATGTCCAATTGATCATTTCATTTGTTTCTAACAAAATACTTACAAAAATAATCAACAATTAGAAGAACGGATGAACAAATAATTATGATAGCACGTAAATGAAGATACAAACTGAATAAATAATTATTGTCAATACTTTCAGTAAAGAGAAAAATATATTCACAAAATATACTGCGCAACGCATCTCTGCTACTAATGAAACGAAAGAGAACGGATCGCGTTTGTGCTTAAGCGACCAAACTGAATGTCTATGTGCTAAACGGGAACTAATCTTAACAAAAACAAAAGAAAAACATCAGAAAATAGAATCAAAGTTTTATGTACATTGTTCACTATTGGCTTACCAACTCAACGAGAAAAAAAACTAAAACAAAATCACCAGAAAACAAATAAATATAAATAATATAACACACACACACACACACTCATTCCATTTGCAGCGAATTTCTGTCACTCATTCCCTCGCGCGCCACCAATTCCGAAGCCTACATTTCTAACTAACATTCTTGCACAAATTGAGACTACCCGTTTGGCTATTAGTGTTGAGACACTCATCGCTCTGCTTTAATACTATGTTTGGCTCTAGAATGGAATGTTTGATCGATTTACCGATGACCGATTCGCGCTGATTGTAATAGTCTTCATCGTGCGATTTGTTGTTGTTGTTGAGGCTAGAGTTGTTGTTGTTGTTGTTATGATGCACCGTTGAATGGTCGTGGTCGATTTCCATGCCTTCGTCCTCCTCGTAGTTCGGTTCGGATTTGATGTTCTGTATCAGCTGGGGTTGTTCTTCGTCGGTTCCGCTCGAGTTGCCGTTGGTCGGCGTCTCCGGCGGGTTCGGCGTTGGTGTTCCCGGACCTCCCGGGCTCGATATGCCGCCATTGTTAAGCCGGAGATTTAGTGCCTTTGCTGCGGCCGCTGCCTGAATTACGTCTTCGATGCCGAGTTTTCGCTTTTCCGCTCGCATTTCCTGCTCGTACTGTTGGACCAGCTTCCGTTTCGAGTAGTATTTCTGATACTTTTGGTTGTCGAGCATTTTCTTCGACGGGTTGACTTGATGGACGCCGAACTGCGGGAGATTGTTGTTGTTGATGGAGGAGAGATTGTTGTTGAGGTTTGCGTTGGCCGTGTTGTTGTTGTTGTTATTGTTATTGTTTCCAGCATTGTTGTTCAAATAGTCCTCGTTCAATACGGCTGCGGCGGCGTGTTTCGCCTTCATCAACTCTTTGAAGCTATTCCGCGAGGCTAGTTGTTGCTGTTGGGCAGCAGCAGCAGCTGCTGCCGCTTGCTGGGCCTGCTGTTGTTGGGCATGAGCGACTGCCTGGGCTTGTTGCTGGGCTGCCTGGATTAGTTGTTGCCGTTGATGGGCTAAATTTTGCTGATGCTGCTGCGCAAAATTCTGTTGTTGCTGGTAAAGACGCTGTTGCTCCTGGAGACGCAGTGCATGCTGCTGCTGTTGCTGCTGATAATCGCGTTCCTCTGCATCGTTGGTACTCTGCGAAGAGATAGATACAATAGATTAGATAATTTAATGCCTGTTTGGAGGCGATCCCTCCGCTACGAATGTAAGAATAGAATCTGACGCTCCCGAATTAGATGAAATTTTGCAAGATCATTTATTTGAACTTATTTGGAATTTCAAAACAAACCTACGTCAAAAACTCAACGTACTGAATTGGATAATATACCGTATATGGACTCTTGAATGGCTTTTATGAACGAAAAGTTGTCATTAGAATGAATGGATGGATGTGCCGTAGTGGAACTTACGACCGGCAGCTGTGGTAAGAACAATCAGGGATCTCGGATGTTGATGTCGTCGAAACACACAATCCCCACCAGCCTGATCTCCGATGAATACATCTGCAAGATGGTTCCTTTCATAACAACCAAATCGGTCGCTGAAGCAGGCCATCATGAGTTGTCACATGGAAGACGACTCTACTTCTCGCCCTGAGCTTGATTCATCTCGCTGTGACTATCACACTGCGAATATCATAATTGCTTCTCTGGATTGGGTCCGCATATATGACCATGCATCAGTTGACAACGCCGTATCGATATTTTATGAAAATTTTGAACAAAATTATAAAAGAAACAATTCCGTTCATTGTCCGACATTCAGGGAAATTCAATCAATCCCGGTGGACTCCACAGCTTCGGAAACTCCGCAATCGGCTGCGAAAAGCGAGAAAACAATTTCTTCACAACAAAAACCCAATGCGGAGATGTTTCGTACGGAATCGGGAGAACTTGACACGGATTCCTGACAAACTCATTTATCTATCACGTACCTCCGACTCGCCATTTTTTTTTTGCCAATCTCTTTGCCAAAATTTTCAAAAACATGTATGAAAGCACCTCAACCAACATTGCCAATACAGTGATAGTCTGCCATCATACAATCTCTGTTCCTTAGCACATGCGTTTGTTGAACACGTGGTTCATAAAGCACTCAGTTCAGTAGATGTAAAGAAAGGACCTGGTCCGGATCTTATTCCTCCGGTTTTTATCAAGAACTGTGCAGCGATGCTCGCCTGATCGGTTTCAATGGTTTACAACCAATCTCTGCGCGAGGATATCCTCCCTGAGGCTTGGAAACTTGCGTCGATAACTCCTGGCCACAAGAAAGGCAGCTTTCATAATGTTGGAGACTATCGCCCGATATCTATTTTAACCTCTTAGCGTGCTAGAGCGGACCAAAAACAACTGCTTCGATGGTAAGGTAAGGTATTGTATTATAGAGACTTTAAACTTTTTCAGTTCATTCGTCTCTAGCCTTGGAAAACTTTAATCTACTCCGGCATTCGATCCCTAGCCGTCCAGCTCGTCCAGCAACGATGTTGTCCAGTCGGTGTCCACGCAACGAATCGCTTCGATGGGTCACGCATCGAGTAATTTAACTACCCTGCAAAGCGTCTTAGCGCCTTGTGGTTTGCGAGTGAACTGTTTGAGAGCGAACTGATTGAGAGTGAACTGCTTGTGAACGAACTGTTTGAGAACGAAGTGTTTGCGGGCGAATTGTTTGCGAACGAACGAGTGCAGCTGAACCGATTTGTGCTGGATCGAATGGATAAATATAACGAGAACGCTTATAAGAAAAATAAAATGATGCTGTCTTTAATGAGCAAAATGCATGTAACGCGGAGTTTGTTTTGTTAATGTATATTCAATTTTGGGTTAAAAATTAAACTAGACTTTCGTAGTTTTAAAGGCAAAGCTATATATTTTTAATTTCATGTATTCTTTTAATTCCGCGTAATATTCCTATACTTCCTGATTATCAGAAAAAAAACTGGGGGAACTTGGGCGATTCATGAATTAGGTAAACATAAAATTTCATAGTGAGAGCAAGTTGAGAAAACAGTTTTTTCGTTGCTTTCAATCCATTGTTTGGCCTATTGCGTGTACGTGTTATCGCGATTGTTTGTATGATTGATTGTTAGTGAAAACCGCTGCAGAATTTTTTCTCTGAATGAAATATGATCTTACATGGAACCTGTTTATATTTTCTGTTATCCAAACAGAAAATATGAAAAATTGCACATATTTTGTGCGCATCAAATTGTTACAGATACTTTTGTCGGCCGATAAATATATTTTCACATACAGTTTGCGACTTCTAAAGAAGAAGCACCTTATCTTTTCCCACTAAATTTCAAAAATATGAATCCCATATGTACACTATCCAATCCAACGATATCAATGAATAGCTGTCTATTGATGTTGGGTTCCAGCTAACATTCTACGTTTTTCCTAATACCGCTGAACGAAAGAACGAAAGAACGATTCAAAAGAACTGATTCACTTAGATGAACGGTTAGTGACTGAACCGTTCAGCAAAGTGAACTGTTTTGACCATCTCTACAGTCAATAGAAGCTAGAGTACTGACGTCATCAGTTCGTTTTGTCGTGTACAGCGCCACCTGTTGAATCACCGTTCAGGCTCATGCCATAGAGCTCAAGATTTCCCAGTTTCATATGTTTTCGAGCGCCCGCTCTAAATTATTTTAGAGCGGTTATAGGCACCACGTCGACCGAAACAGTGAAAAGTGCTACAAAAGTGCTGGAAGCGAACCTTGCTTTGCCCCCCGCCGGCCACGCTATAATTGTACGCGATTACTTGTCCGAGCGAAACGGCAACACTGCAACGATTGCTTTTGACGTAGGACTACGTCTAACCTTTCAATATAGGGGCCCATTTCAATATTTCGATGTGAAAAAGTGCTCAGTTTTTGAACTTTAATACCTGTTTAATTTAACGATGGATTTACATACACGAATTAATAGGAAATATCCTCAGCAATTTTTTGTATGCTCTACATTACTATTTTTCAGAAATTTCTACTTTCCCATACATTTTGTCTGCGCTACCACAGCAAACAGCTATTCATTACAAGCAACCACAGGAACGGACGAAACGTAGGGACAAGGTGAAGACGAGTGGGGAACACAGAAGAGATTATGTATATAGGTGGTCGCTACAACGTAGACTATATGACCATATAAAGAAAGCGATGGTGCTTGGCCTCCATTCTTTGCGTGGTCATCGACTGGACAACTTCGTTGCTGGACGAGCTGAACGGCGAGAGATCGAGTGCCTTTCTCAAGGCAAGAGGGTGGAGGTGTAGTACTGGAGTAGAGTAAAGTTTTCCAAGGGCCTTTCTCAAGGCTAGAGACGAATGAAATGAAAAAGTTTAAAGTCTCTATAATACAACACCTTACCTTACCTGCTTGGCCTCACTCTATCTCCGGACGCCAAGCAGGAATGTATGTTCCCAACAATTCCAACTTCCCAATAACGACGATCGATTGCAGCATTCGTAAACATATTACATATTGATATGTAATATAATATCCACTTCGATAATATTAACTACATCATGTCATAATATAGTTCGTATTCTTTATTATAAAAATTTACAGTCAATGGCGCCCATCGGTATCGAATTATCATCGACAGCACGATTTTCGCTAAATACTGCTTTCAGTTCGGCCTACAGAAACTTTTCTGAACTCTCAATTCATCAAATTCGGTGTCCCTGAAAAGGGCCGTTGATTATAGCTAAGGTAATAATGACGAAAGCGGGAGCGTGGCTGTTTAAGCACGCTCTCTTAGGGTACGATGGGCCAGCTGGATGTCCTTGGGCATGATGTGACGAGTTTTGCGTGGCTTAGCACACAAATTGGTATCTTCGAGTAGATCGACTAAATATGCATCACTTGCCTTCTGCAGTGCCATAACGGCGGAAAACTTTGGAAGCGCAAGTCGGTTTTGAAGTTCTGGGCAGTTTTACGAACCAAACGCTGGAAAGATAGTTTGCGGATCAGCAATTCGGTCGACTTCTGATAACGACGAATTTCACGCAAGGCGACGATTCCCGGTCGGTAGCGATGTGGCTTCCTCACTCCTCCTGTGGCTGGTGCGCTTTTCCAAGCTGCTTTCGTGGCTGTTCGAGAAAAAATAATGATGAAAGCAATGGGAGCGTCGCGTTTTATACTCAGATAGTGTGGATTGTATACCCGACCTTTTTCACATTCTTTTCATTATATTTGTAGCTCAGCCTAAGAGTGAAACGAATAACATCGATGTAAGAATACAGTAATGTATTTGAATCTGGACGCTTTTTAATCCGGACACTTTGATTACATTCAATATCATACCGCAGCCATAACATTTTGTGCATGTTGAATTAATGCGATTGATTAGTAACTATGGAGTAACTATCAGTAACTATATTAGTGGAATTACTCAGCAAAAACAATGCCCTTTCCGAACAATTAGAAACGTCAAACTGTTGCGGCATTCGTACACAAATAATTTTATAACGCAGTTTTCATCAAAGTGATTTCTTCGATATGGTGAAATATCCACTATCATATATTTCGTATTCGTCATTATCAAATCCATAGTCGATGGCAACCACATTTGATGTTGTGAAGTGTCTTGAGAAGCAAAATCGACGCCACTCCAATGTATCAAACGGTAAAGCCAGCGCTACACGATGCTACGAACACCCTCGAATGCTGGACGCTCGATGATTCGACGCATCGTGTAGACGACTGACGCGCTACGAACCTACAATGTCGAGTGTAGAATATTCGCGTTGGAAGGTAATCCGTTCGTTGTGGATTACCTTCCAATGCGAGTAGCGCGAGTCAAAAGATTTTTGTCATTTTTGATTCGACACTCGATGATATTCGATACACCGCTACACGATTCGCCCGAATCTATCTTTGACAGATTGGTTTGTTTACAAATTTTAGATGAAGGAACTATGAAATTGATTCATAAAATTCAAAATATTCGGCAAAACATTGCAGTTTAATAATGTTGATTTCAACCATTTTTAATTTACAGCCCGCATTGTCATCCAGTTTCCTAACGTTTTTAATGGTAAATAAAAACAATAAACATTCGATCCAAATACTCGCCGATTGTTTGTACCTATTGCATTGAATCGAACATTCACTTCACCGTGTAGCAGCACATTCGTCACGACATTTGTCGATTCATCGAGTCAAATGTTTGAGTCCAACATTCGAGAAAAACGTTGGACGAATCGTGTAGCGCCCACATAAGCAGATAACGTCTGAGGTTGAAACTAGGGATTGTTAACCGGTTTTACCGTTACCAGTTTTATCGGTAATACCGGGTCATTTTTTCATTACCGAATTACCGATAATTTTACAATCAATAATCGGTAATTTCGGTAATTTTCATTTTTACACCATAAATAATATTTTCCTTTATGCTACTTCGAAATATTACTCGAGAATCAAAATAAGATCGAGAAAACACAACCGGCAGTGTTGAGCCGATTCTAGGACTTCCGAACCTCAGTTTAAAAAAAATCGCTGCTCGATCTGAAAACGAAATACAGGATAAGCTTTAGCGATGAAGGACTGACAACGATAAAAAAAATTGGTCGATGCTCTCGAACCACTTTTGGTCGCTGTTGAACTGCTATGCTGGAAGAACTGCGCCCTTTATGAAGTTGATGTCAGATTGCAATTTATGATAGAACAGCTATCGGAACAATCATCAGAAATTTCGAAGCAGTTGAAGCCCTGATTGAAATGATTGCAAAAAAAAAATCCGTATATACAGATTTGTTATAATGACTTCGGAATTAATCATGACTACGGCGTCTTCTATCAAACGTCACGGTCTGCATTGATCAAGCAGGCGTTTGAAAAAGTTCGTGATATGATGAAATTTGAGCTTTATGGTATTGATTCAGTAATTGGACAACGGGAGAGAAAAAAATCCACTGGAAGATGCAGAACCTGCAGAACAGTTACTACCCATCTTTGTTAAGGAGACGTAAGCGACAAAATCATGTGAATCACATTCTTTGTAGAGTCCAAACATGCCTGTCATAGTGGATTACTACTTAGTGTTTCCTAATAGATGAATATAAGAAACCATTGAAACACTGCTCATATAATTACTATTTTCTGTACACTGCAGTGTGATGAACAAAGAGAAGCAATTATGTTTTTTAATGTTATAATTACCTGAATTTCTGCATTTGAATCTTCAAGTAGATAATGAAACAATCAGATCAGTAGTAAAATTAAAATAATATTGGTTCATAGTATTATAACTCCTCGGATTCGACATCGAATTATTCCACATACTCAGCATTTACTCATACCGTTGGTGTAAGTCACTCCTCCATCTTTATGCGATTGATCGTAATATCGGTAAATCATGTTGCTAAAATTACCAACATTGCAGATTGCCTTTACAAATTCAATTAATTGAAAAAACACGAACCTGCTGTTCTTATCATATCCCAGAGTATTCATGAAAAAAGTACTACCATAGACTCGCAACAAATCCAGAGCACCTTTTCCAGCAATTTCACTAAATTTCTTCCAAACATTCTTGAATTTATACGATAACAACTGAAACTACCGACAGAGACGTTTTGACTTTTATCGAAAATGTAAATACTAACGCAACAGACAGAGCAACCTGGTGATAACGTCTAGCTGTGCGAACAAATGTTCATTGAAACGATTAATTGTCCGCAAGCGTTTTCCAAATGGAAAAAATATGTTTTAATCCGCAGAATCTCCTAGGCCATCTTTTTGCCGATGATATCCTTCAACTGGACAGATTATTTCATTGGAAAATCGCATGGTTACGCTTGTAGGCAAAAAAAACAACAAAATCCCCACACTAATGGTGTTGGTGATTACGTCTCCTATGCAAACATGGGCAGAGTTGAGCATCAGGAAAAACTTGAACGAGATTGCGGCAATCAAAGGTATGTACGTCCAGCTCAAGCTCATCGTACATAAACGGATTGATGAAAAACCTAAGACAAGAGTTTTTGAACACAGGGTATCAGAGGCTAACACATGCCAATGGTAATCGATGCTCTTCATACTGTGTGCCTAACATCATTGAACTCTGAATGTGCGTTTTCCTCTTCTGGAAATTTTGTTAATGAGATCCTATCTAGATTAGAAGACATCAAAATTAGCATTATTTGTGTCCTTAAGTATCACTTTAACCAACAAACTAAGTAGCAAAAATTAACAAAATCTTTCAATAATGATTATCAATAAAAGCCGGTACTTCAAGTAAATACTTTATTTTAAAGTTTTTTTTAATCGGTAATTTACCGGTTTTACCGGTAATGAAATTTTCATTACCGAATAACTGGTTATTGAAATTTTGGCACGGTAATGCAATTCCTAGCTGAAACAAAGTAAATTCTAGCATCTTTTAATGCACTAGTGAACATAAGCTTTTGACTGGAGACTGGTTGCCGGATTGAGATTTTTCATTTTATCCGAGGTTCCTTCAAAACATAGTTCTTGGATATGGAAATTCATTGGGAAGTTCATTCAGAGCCGCGAAGGATTATTACGTTGTCGCATTGTGTTAGTAATATATTCAATGGATCAATATTTTGTTCCATTGAAGAAAATTGAAATACTTTTTTAAATTTTTTCAGATTAGGTGATTTTTAGTAACGATTTATAATAAGGCAAAATGGTATTTCTTATAATGACCAGCATACAATTAGAGAGGATATCATGGATCGATATGATGAGACTAATGGATTGTGTTAGCGTACTATTCTGGTGAGAAATCATCGAAATTTTATGATGTAATCATGTAGTTAAATTTCAAAACACTTATAGATATTATACAATTAAATGTTATTTATAATGTAGTTTTATATAATGAAATAATCATTTCCATCCATGGTTGGTTTTTTTTGGCTTTTTATTTTCTTTTCCTTAGAAGCAAACAGAGCCATAATAAAGGTCGAGCAGTTTTGCATTCGGTCGACGCAGTGCCAGATTGGCACAGTGTTGGCACGAAATTGGTTGTCAAATACTAAGGATAGGTCAACAAAATCATTGCAAAATGGCACGACATCGGTACCGTTGTCGACACCATTTTCTGGGACCGATTCGACACAACAAAGTAGAGTGGATTGGTTAACGAAGCATATTCACAAAGAATGCTCTTGCAAAGTTTCAACAAAATTCTACAAAAGGCTGATTTAAGGTGGATTCAGACTGAAACTTACCTCTCCATGTAGGCCTTTCACCTGCAAAGCTTCCGCTACCTTAAGAAAGTTGGGCAGGTCCTCATATTTCACATTCACCTGAAGCGGAAGAGAAAAAAAGCGAGATATTTAGCATCCCTTTGAAGAACGAACTTCGTTCGCGATACTCACCTGTCCGCTGTACATGAAGTCCAGTAGTCCTGCCATGTGGTGGGCGTTCACGTCGGTCATGAACAAAATTGGATGCTGGGACGGATGCTCGAGGAAGATCTTCTGGAAGTACGGACTGCACACCGACAATACCAGCTTGTGGGCTTTGAAGATTTTTCCTCCGGCGGCAATCGTTACGTCGACCATTTGGCCGTCCCGTTGTAAGCTGTGGAAACCTTTGCACATATTCCCGTGGAAACCTCGCCAGGATAGTAAGTACTATGGATACAAAACAGAAGAAGAAAAAAGAGAGTTGACCATTAGTTTAGACTCCAAATCAGATATGGAAAAGAAAACAATCGATCAAATATCAGCTCCATAAAACATAACAAAACAAAACAAAAACTAAACTTGTTCTTCATGCCCGGAGCCAAAAAAAATGAAGTCTAGCAAACAGTCGTAGCCGCGAGTGTCGCAACCGTTGAGATGAAGCAAACAAAAAATCTTAATTTATTTATGAATTTCCCAATACATAAGCGTCGTGTGCTTATTACTCGCACTCCGTGGGTTCGCTGCCTGTGCTAGCTGTCAGACCGCGTTCCGTCCTTCTCGAAAAAGCGAACTCTTTCGTAATTTCTCGACGGTGCTCTTTTGTTATCCACCTCACAGAAACTCGACGGACGCCAGTGCCAGTGGATTCTTTTCAAGCCACACTGTAGCCTCCGAAGGATGCCTCGGGGCAAAAAGTATCACCTGACGATGCGAATGCGATGCTTTTGATTGGCAACCAGAAAACCCGGCTTGTGAAAGTTTTGCTCCTCACCGGTGAAAGTTTTCCAGTCGCTATCGGCGCGTACAACGAACCCTGTGGTAGAGCAACCCAGAGAATACCCTTGAGTGACCTTGTCTGGTTTGGCCTGTTCCACAAGTGCTCTCTGTGTGTTATCAGAACCCTCTGCAAATTATCGACGGTGCAAAATATAACCCTGAGATTCGTAACAACAAACGAAAGGGAAGGTGTATGGGCGTGATTTGGTTTTGTTTGTTTTCAGCGGCGCCCGCTAAGTGACAAAGTGAAAGTTGCGAAGCGGCGGGGCAGAAGCAAGTGAATAGAAACAAAATTAAAGAAAGAAAGAAAGAAAAAAGATTCCAAACCACCAGAGCCAGATTGAGGGCAGTTCATGGCGTCTGTACAGAACATCCGGCTGAGGCGAAGTTGCGAAAAGTGAAAGTGGTGTCGTCGTGTGACGACGAGCCACGATGGTGTTGCGCGGGCACAGAGCGGTATAGAGTAAATACTAAGCGCGTTTTCATATCGGTTTAGATTATGTGTGTAGTACGGCTTCAGCAGAACGATCACGATCACACTGGTTGGCTGTGTGGTTTGTACTTATATTGGGATACGCTTTCTACTTGGTGGCTATACGGTTGCATTGGATGCTTTTCACGTGATAGACTCATGAGAAACTACTAGAAGATATTCTGTTATCCTTTATTCTTTGTAATATAATTCTTTACTGACTGAAAGTGGACAATCCTATTTGCATCGATCTTCGAAAGGTGCGAAACGTAGCGTAAGCGTTCTTTTTTACCCGACCCTTTATATTGTTTTGGCTCTGCAAATCATAATAATATTTGAGTTCTGATCAAAGACGTAATCCCCCTTATTATCCCATAACCCCTTAAGAGCTATGGAAAATTTTAAAATATTTATTGAAGCCAAGTAATTGCAAACCGCGGTCCATAAACTTTAATGGCACATTAGAACAATCCGAGCAAGTAATAGCATCTAAGTTTAACGATTATTTTGTCGATAGTGTTTCATTGATCAATCAATCTATTGAAATACTGAAGATTTCCACCCAATTACATCAGGTCAGTTGAAAACTATATGCTTTTCATTAGAAAAAACGGCTGGAGTAGACAATGTTAATGCTAGAGTTGTTCAAGACTGCTTTCATATCATTTCTCACATCTTGCTGGACCTTATGAATACATCATTGCAAACTGGGCATGTGCATCAAGTGTGGAAAGAATCTTCAATTGTTCCGATCCAAAAGGTTGCTGGAACGATTAAAGCCATGGAGTTTCGTCCCATCAACATGTTGCACACCTTAGAGAAAATATTGGAACTTGCTGTTAAAGGCCAGCTGTTGGAATATTTAGATTGCAACTCTTTGCTAATACCAGAACAATCGGGATATAGGGAAGGTCATTCCTGTGAAACCGCATTGAACTTGGTATTAGAATAAATGGAATGAAAAATTAGTAGATAAAGAAACCATTGTTGCTGTTTTCTTAGATCTAAAACGCGCTTTCGAGACAATTTCTAGGCCCTTGTTGTTGAACACGATTAAGCGCTTTGGAATTACGAGTACTGCATAGGGGAAGATTGCCCTAATCCGACCGGTGGCCCTGAACCGACCACCCCTTAGATCTTAGGAATGGTGATATCTACCGAATTTTTAGTAGTGTCAAATGAAAGACGAAATGCTTAGAATTTTGTTATATGGTGATCTTTTTCTTGCTCTCTCCATTCTAGCGTTTTAGTGCCATTTTTGGTCATCAGAGTTTCAGAGAAGGAAAAAATAGATTTTTGACCGGTATGGAAAATGAGTTACACGTTCGTTTAGATGGCGGAAAATTACAAAACCAGGCAATCCCGATAGCTTATGATCTGATAAACAAAATAAGCTATATACATTGAATCTACCATTTGCCTTTAGTACACGGCATTCGGTTATTTGAAAAAAGTCGGGTTGGTCCTGAGCCGACTCTCAAAAGGTGTTCCTACACCGACCCCTAAATAGTGTTTCTAAACCGACCCTCTGTTTTTCTGCCATATTACTGGATTATAACAATGGCATACAAAATAAGGCATACACTCATGATAGGTAGCAACAAGTTTCAACAAGTTTGATAGTGATGACGTCACTATAATCTAGCTCCATGTATTCAAACATAACAGATAATAACATTTTTTTTCAGAATGACATGAGTGCGTATAATTAATTAGAAAATGTCGAATTAAGTCATTTACTATGATCATATAAAGCTCCATACAACAGTGTAAACTGATCGTTTATCGTAGATTGATAACAATGACACCATATTTCCGGCGTTAGGAAATCCAGCCGGTATACCACGCCACGCGGCACATCCATCGTCAGCGGTATGCGATATGCATACTCAGCAGAATGAAATAATAAAAAGGCCACAGCCATGTGGCTCGCTCTCTTTTCTCACACTGGACGTCGGCTAGGGAATAAGTAGGTTAGGAATTTAATAAAACTCTTTTTTAAAAAGTATATAAACAGGAAGAGTTTCCTTACTGGCGCAGCCGGTAGGATACCCATCAGGAGGTTTAGAAAAAAAGTGACAAAGTGACAGTGATCACCAGCAGTGATCACCAGCAGCAGCACCGAATAATCATTCTGGAGCATCGCTTGGACATCGCCCCTAGCAGAACGACAACTATTGCCCGCCTCCTCGGGGCCTACATATTAGCATATCGAATGCTGGAAATAATCGTGTAAGTACACACATTTAATTATACTTAACTACCGAAACAATGCCAGACGAAAAGTGCAGTGAAATTGAGCAGCTCCGTAACACGGTTGAGGAGCTTAAAACAATGCTCGCCGGGGGGCAGAATGACGATCTTTATCGCCTGCCAGATCCCATCAAAAATTTGTCCGAGTTCACGGGCAACAAACGAGAATTAAACTCGTGGTTGGAAGAAGTTGACGAATTATACGATACCTTTAAAGTGAAGGGACGAAAGGGTGCTCCTGACACATTAAACATGTTCTATCTCAGAGCAATAAGAAACAAAATTAAAGGTGAGGCACGCACCATTCTATGTGCCAACGGGAATCCCAGTACTTTACAGGGGATTAAGAAAATTTTGGTGGAAAACTTCGGTGACCAAAGAGATTTTACTACTAACCTTTCACTTTTATTCCATATCCGTAAAGGTGACAAAAACAATTCGAGATTCTTTAACGAGGTTAAAGAAATCAATACTAAGTTGAAGGCTAATCTTCAAATGAACCCGCTTTCACCAAACGAAATTATCGAGATGATAACAGTCTCAAAATATTTGGACAATATAGGGGAGCCACTTGCGTCCATTATTAGAAATTCTAAACCTTCTACACTCGATGAAGCACACTCAGCAGTTATGCTTAATGCTAACGCCGAGACACGCGCAAAGGGGACGGTAAAACCAAAAGCATTCGGAAATCAAGCACACCAAAGTAAATTAAATTTTAATAAACCCCCACCGCAACAGCAACAACAACAACAACAACAACAACAACAACATAAGAAACCATATCAGCAATACAGAGCGCGGGTTGAGCATAATAATAATGAATCAAATGGAGCGCAAAGCGCTATAGTGGACAATGACTCGGACGATGACAATGACGATGACGATGACGACGAATCAGATATCGCAGTGGAATCCAATGAACTAAATTTTCACGTGGTCAGATTGAAAAACTCTCGAACTTGAATTTTATACCATACATTCGTTTTACGACTTCGAAAGGTTATTTAAACTTTCTGGTCGACACAGGGGCCAATAAGTCGCATATAAATCCAGAACATGTCAAAACCGCTAGCAAGGTATCTAATCCTGCGGTTGTAACAAACAAAAATGGTAAATTTGTAATAGATAGCGTTGTACATGCTAATTTGTTCGCAGAATCCTTCAGTGAAAAATTGCCATACCACGTGTTTAAATTTCATCCATTTTTCGATGGCCTTATAGGCTACGAAAATTTAGCGCGCATGAACGCAATCATTGATACAACACATCATTTTTTAAAAATTGGTAACAGAGAGTACTCTTTCACAAAGTACTATCCTTCAAACATAAATTTCCACAAGTGGCGTGAAAAACTTGGTGAGATTTGTACTACATCGAATGGCACATTTTTAATTGAGCATGAAACAGATATCAACTCAAATGTCACTGTAAATCCTGGCTTATATGTAGCCGAGGATAACAGGGCAACAGTATTTCTGTCTGCAAATGGAAAGAAAAGAAATCACAACTTAAAACCATTCGATAATGATCCTTACTTGTTGGAAGACAAATGCAGTACAGGTACACTAAAATTTCCTGCCGATCATTTAAACAAAGAAGAAATCCGCCTACTGGTTAAAACCATGAACCATTAACAAAAGAACTAAAATTGACAGAAGCCACTGGCAGAGTGACCCGACAACGGCTTTATCTGGAACAGTTCGACTTTAGAATCATTTACAAGAAAGGAAAGCAAAACGTAGTCGCGGATGGGCTTTCCAGGATTCCCCGCATGGAACTCAATCTTCAAACGTTGGAAAGCGAATGCTTTGAAAATCACGAAGTATATGGTCCAGAAATTATCAACAAATACAAGAACCAGCTTTGACGGCGCCAGTGGTTGTATGGTTAGCGTAACAGCCTCACAATCCGATCGGCCTGGGTTCAATCCCAGCTGGCGTCGTTGGGATTTTCTGAGGCGAAAAATCTCTGGTTACGTCTTCCTTCGGAGCGGAAGTAAAAGAAGTTGGACCGGCTCATGAGTTGTTGAGTCTGATAGGTAGGAACAGGTGGAGTCGCCTCCCTGATGTCGGTGATTGGCACTAAAGTGGCGGAAATAGGCCGACGAAAAATAAGCGAAGATAAAAAAAAAAAAAAGAACCAGCTTATATTAAAAATTACTAAGGATAAGTCTAAGAGCCCACATATAATATATAATACTTTTCCAGGTCAAGTAAGACACATTTTTCATAGAAATGGATATTCAGATGGAGACCTAACAAGGATTTTGAAGGATTATCTGGATCCAACAACGAATAACGGTATCTTTGCGCCACTCGACATTTCTTTGTCGTGTCGAAGGATAATTAATAACACATTTAGCAAGACCTTAAAAATTAACTTCTCCAATCTCAAACTTCCAGATTTGATGTCATCAGCGGACCAACAGGAATTCATCAAACGATGTCATAATTTTAACCACAGAGGATGGAAACTCACATACAGTGAGCTACAGAAATCTGTATACTTCCCAGGGATGTTATCTAAGGTCAAGGTATTTGTACAAAACTGTGAATCTTGCAAATTTGCCAAATATGAACGAAAACCGTTCAAAATCCCGATTGGTAGAAGAATTTATGAAAGACCGTTTGAAAATGTCTTCATAGACGTTTATGTCAAAGAGGGTGAAAAATTTTTAACCCTCGTTGACGCGTTCTCAAAGTTCGCGCAAATTTACAAGATTCAAAATGAAACTGCCGATGAGTTAATGGAGACTCTGACTGAATACTTTAAAAGTTTCGGCCTACCAAAAATGATCACTTGTGACCAAGCCACAAGTTTTAGAAATGCAAAATTTAACAAATTCTTATACAAACTTGGTATATCTCTTCATTTCGCGAGTTGCAGTAATGGCAACGGAATTGTGGAACGTTTCCACAACACATTGCTCGAAATGTCTATGGCGAATAGAGACAAAATAGAAAATCTTTCACTTTATCAGGGCCTAGTCTTGGTAACGACCCTGTATAACGAGACAAAGCATACGACGACTAAACTCACACCTAGAGAAATAATATTCGGAAATTCATCGTCCCTTAACATTGACGAAATCAACCTTTCGAAAAACAAAACACTTCAGACCGCTAGAGACAATATATCCCTAGACGCAAACAATCACAATTCTAAATTACCCATAATATCAAAGGACGATTTCAAGAAACTGGTAAATAGACAAGCACTAGTAAAATGTAAAGCACATCCAACGCCTCACGGACACAGATATCGACTCATAAACATCAAAACTGAAACGGACAAGACAGTGACCGACGACACAAACATCAAAATTCACAAGAAAAGCATCAAAAGATCTCCTATCTAAACCCCTCATTTATATGATCTTCCTTCCAGACTATGTCTACTACTCCAGGGCGGACACTGCGATGTCCGCATACACGATTTAAATCAAAACCCTCTAGCTGTTGTGTCATTAGGACCTGCGAGAATAAGCCATAACTATGTTAGAATTATCCACCGTGTAAATGTAAGTTCTATTGAATCCATTATTGAAAAACTGATTGTAATTGCAAATGAAAAGATAACACATAGACACATCCTGAGCCCACTTATAAAATCTAAACAAGAAAAATTGTTAATAACTTTTGAAAAACTGAAAACGCCAAATATTAGACGATTCAGACGATGGGAAACCCTAGGAAAAGCCTGGAAATATATATCAGGCAGCCCGGATGCCGAAGATTTGAAAATCATTAATACCACTACCAATACACTAATTGAACAAAATAATAAGCAAACAGCAATTAACAAGCAATTTGAAGAAAGAATCAATAACTTAACAAAAACTACCTCTTTGCTAGCTACCGACTATTACAAGTCATATAATGAAACAATGGATGGATTTGAATCAGTTAATCTTTTATTTAATTTAGATGAGCTCATCAAGAATTTAGAGATAGTAGAGGAGGCTATAACTTTAGCTAGGTTTAATATACCAAGCAGCCGCCTCATCAGCCCAGAAGAAATCTTCGCAGCACAACAGTTTCTCACCAGCAACAATTTCGAACTAGATTCCTTCGGCACTATTCTGGATATCGCCAGCGCTTATGTTCTTCGAACCTCACATTCAATTATCTACACCTTAAAAGTTCCAAGAATTAAGGATGTCATTTATGAGCTACACTACATCGAACCAGTCATAACCAATGGTACACGTGTTCATCTATCTTCAAACTACTATCTAAAAGGACCCAAATCTTACCATATGCAAAATTTATGTCCTAAAACCAGAGGACTTTACATTTGCCAGGAGTCGCAGTTAGAAGTAGCAGGAGCATGCATTCAACAACTAATGAGTGGAAGTTCTGCCCAATGTATGGTTGAGAAAACGTATGGTCAAAATTTTGTAAAGAAAATCAACGACGCCAATATCGTTGTAAATGATGCAAACATGACTATGTCTTCAAGCTGTTTTAAACACACGAAAGACTTGCAGGGATCTTTCTTAATTCAGTTCTCCGGATGTACTATCCACCTAAATGGAGAGGAGTATACAAATCTCGACGCTGAAGGACCTGCAACGTCTTTTATTCCAACCACCGGGCTAAAGGTAAACGCCACTGAAATCATCTATCGTATGCCTCTAGACTACTTACAGAAACTTCATCTAAATCATCGAGAACACCTGCACAAGCTCAACTTGACGACGACAAACATACACGGAAGTTTGCGCACCTTCAAGTGGATATCCTTTGGTTCATTCTCCGTTACAACTCTAATCATCCTTGGAATCATTTTCACCTTGGTCATCAAAAACATACTTCCACCATGCAATAGAACCAAAATCGTTATCAAGGGAGACACGCCAACGGGTAGTATGGAGGACATTGTAGATGAATATATTCAGAAGAAACCGAGGGTTAAGTTCATACCACAGCAAGATAATTGAGGAAAGCCGAGGACGACTTTCGACTAGAAGGGGAGCCGTTAGGAAATCCAGCCGGTATACCACGCCACGCGGCACATCCATCGTCAGCGGTATGCGATATGCATACTCAGCAGAATGAAATAATAAAAAGGCCACAGCCATGTGGCTCGCTCTCTTTTCTCACACTGGACGTCGGCTAGGGAATAAGTAGGTTAGGAATTTAATAAAACTCTTTTTTAAAAAGTATATAAACAGGAAGAGTTTCCTTACTCGGAGTGTATCACCTCACGTTTATGATTATAATGAGCTGTCAAACAGCACGAGAGTTTCGCAATATCATAAGTAAATATCCTGTGTTTCCGATTTTCATCAGGGAAACAGTAATTAAAAATGAGTAACAATTATTTTCCAACGATGACTGACCGTATATTTTCAGATATGAGACGAACATTCAAGCGATAAATCCCAAAACGAGATCCGGCGATACTTCGTTCGGCGGTTAATGCAATGAAATCCGGATAGTCACTTCGCGCAGCCGGACGTGAGTTTGGAATTCCACGATCAACTTTATTATTACATCGAAAGAATAATGAACATGAAACACCGAACCAGGAGGAATGAGCTGTGGGACAAAACTGCGTTCAAAACTGCGCTTAACAAGCAATTCGGATCATTTTTGCGAATGCATCCTGGACGCAGCGTTCATATTTTCGACATTCCGGCAATAGTGGCACGAGCTCTGGAGGTTGGAGCCGAATTTAAAGCCACTGGAATTTGGCCGTTGGATTCGGACATATTCAAAGATATCGATTTTATGCCGAGTGCTACAACCGATCGGGCTGATCCAACAACTGTTGATGAAGAAGAAAATGAAGGTGAAGAAGAAAGAAATGAACCATCGCACCATGCTGAAGAAAAAAAACCATCGACCAATCGTAATTCCTTAGTTCGACAATTGAATCGCTTTCGCCATTCCCAGAAGCTCCACCACACATTCAGAAGAAGCAAAGAGGTCGTAAGCCAGGACGGACGATGATTTTGACAGATGTTAGAGAGATTGAAAAAATCGAAGAAGAACAAAGACAACGTTTGAACATGTCGAAAAAAGGCACTTCCGATTTAGCCTCTGTTTTTCTCCTTTTTCATACTCAAAAACCATTTCAAGTGGTAGAAAACATAGTTGAAGAGTTACACTATACATTTTAATGCTCAAGTCGCCAAAAAACAATATTTTTATGTGATGAATTGTCATTGCAATTTAGAGGGTCGGGTCAGGGCCACCTTCCCCTATAAATGGTTTGAAAGCTATTTGTATGACAGAACTCAACGGACTGCTTTCAGCGATTTCATTTCCAGACCTATATAGAATAATCTTGGAGTACCTCAGGGCAGTGTATTAGGGCCTCTTTTATTTATTTTGTATATTAATGACACGTAAGACTCTCCTTACGATTTTGCGATATTAATCTTTTCGCAGATGACACTGTGTTATTCATTGCAGCTAATGATGTATATCAGGCCGTTTTACACTTGAATGAAGATTTGCGTTTTCTAAGTAGATGGTTGAAGTATAAGTAATTGAAATTGAACATAAGTAAAACAAAATGCATGATAATCTCGCGAAATCGAATAAATGAGAACGTATCTATTGTTGTTGATTATGAGGCTATTGACCGCGTTCGGGAGATTAAACATCTTGGCGTGATTATTGACGACAAACTTAAAGGGTGTGTCACATCAAATTGCATCACGGAAAAAACGCTGTAGAAATTCGACCAGTAGACCGATCCTTTTGAAAATTTTAGACAGTAAAATAAAAACTATTAAACCACTTTTGGTATTTTCTTTTTATTCTTACTTCCAGCCCAAGCCCGTATGCTCGCACCTTCCTCTTTACCCCGTCCATAAGGTTCTGTACAACGTCAGGTTGTAGTTTTTTTTAACAGAAATCCATTTTCTCTTGAAGTCCGCCTCCGATTTGACAACTTTTGGGTTCTTCCGGAGGGCCTGCTTCATAATCGCCCAATTTTTTTCTATTGGGCGAAGCTCCGGCGCGTTGGGCGGGTTCATTTCCTTTGGCACGAAGGTGACCCCGTTGGCTTCGTACCACTCCAACACGTCCTTTGAATAGTGGCACGAAGCGAGATCCGGCCAGAAGATGGTCGGGCCCTCGTGCTGCTTCAATAGTGGTAGTAAGCGCTTCTGTAGGCACTCCTTAAGGTAAACCTGCCCGTTTACCGTACCGGTCATCACGAAGGGGGCGCTCCGCTTTCCGCAAGAGCAGATCGCTTGCCACACCATGTACTTTTTGGCAAACTTGGATAGTTTCTGCTTGCGAATCTCCTCCGGGAACGCTGAATTTGTCCTCTGCGGAGAAGAACAACAGGCCCGGCAGCTGACGAAAGTCCGCTTTGACGTAGGTTTCGTCGTCCATCACCAGGCAATGCGGCTTCGTCAGCATTTCGGTGTACAGCCTCCGGGCTCGCGTCTTCCCCACCATGTTTTGCCTTTCGTCGCGGTTAGGAGCCTTCTGAACATTGTATGTACGCAGGCCCTCCCGCTGCTTGGTCCGCTGGACGAATGAACTTGACAAATTCAGCTTATTGGCGACATCCCGGACCGAACTTCTCGGATCACGTCTAAACTGCTTAACCACGCGCTTGTGATCTTTTTCACTGACGGAGCATCCATTTTTGCCGATCTTCACCTTCCGGTCGATGGTTAGGTTCTCGAAGTATCGTTTTAGTACTCTGCTGACCGTGGATTGGACGATTCCCAGCATCTTACCGATGTCCCGATGTGACAACTCCGGATTCTCGAAATGAGTGCACAGGATTAATTCACGACGCTCTTTTTCGTTCGACGACATTTTTCCAAATTTACGAAAAATTGACAGTGAAGCATGGCCAACGTGATCTATACACTCTTATCTGATTATAAGCGAAAGCTGAAGATATAATTCCTAAAAATTAAATTTCTACAGCGTTTTTCCGTGATGCAATTTGATGTGACACACCCTTTAAGTTCAACACTCACATTGACAATGTCATCAAGAAAATTGCCAAGAAGTATGGAGTCTTATGCCGATTGAAAAACGATTTAACTATTTGCAGCAAAATACAGTTATACAAATCAATCATCTCTCCTCATTTGGACTTTTGTTCTTCCATTCTATTTCTAGCCAATGGAGCACAAATATCGAGATTACAGCGTTTGCAAAATAAAATAATGCGATGCTGGACGCTTTGCAATGGTTATCCGTGAAGCAAAGAATTGTTCATTTAACTATGGTGTTCATTTTCAAAGTAATTAACGGTTTGCTACCTAGATATTTGTGTGATCGAGTTGAAGGAGGAAGTGACTTTCATAGTTATAACACTAGAAACGCGAATGAATTAAGAACACCCCATTTCTTGACATGCACTTCACAAAATTCGTTGTATTTCAAAGGAATAAATGTTTCCAACATATCAAACGTGCAACAACATTAGCAGAGTTTAAGAGGAGCTGTGTTTCACACGTGAAAGCTGTGTTTTCATAACAGCTGAATGATTTTTTTTTACTTTATGGCGAAAACTTCAACTGACGAAGTTTTATACGAACGGATAATTTATTTGAAAAATTTCACGCAGTCTTTTTTATTTATTTATTTTTAATTGAATATCGTATCTGACGAAGGTTCTATTGAACGGATTATAATGTGTAGACGATTTAATTTTCTTACATTATTTTTTTTCTCTATTTTGTATTAATCTCTATTATGTCTGTCATGATCTTGGTGATGATGGACTATTTTCATTTTTATTTTGATGTTTTTATATTGTGGTAGTTGAAAAAAAAATTAAAGTAGTCTACAAAAGTTTGAGCATCGCGCGCTTGGTGCAGATATGAAGGATAAAAATTTAAAAGTTTTGTAAGGGCCGGTTCCTTCACGAAAATTTCTCGATTTCTCTGGATGGGGATATTCAAGTCAATCCAAAACAAGGCTGGCGGTTGGACTTGTGTCTTGGTGGACCATTTGGCTGCAAGGGCCTTGTCGGGACCGTATCGGTTCTGTGGCGGACAGGACTGAGTATTGGCTTGTCTTTTGACATTGATTTTTTTTTGAACTTATGTCTGTAAATAAAATAAGTTCGCTTTTTTTTTGCTAAACTGATTTCAATGCTGAGAAAAAAAATATCTTTTAGATAACTCGTCTTGCTCAAATCTCTGTAGTGGAAGGCGGGTCATCAACCTTTACTTATTATGCACCGCGTGTGACGTTAGATACCAAATTCATTCGCTTTATTTTGGACGTCACTTTATTTTTAGCTTCTTTTTCATACCCGAATGAATGCTCGACAACGTTCTCCAAAAACTTCCGGCGCTAAATTTAACGCCTTCCTTGATGAACACGAGAAGTAATTCGTCTCCTTTACAAATTCCTTCACGAATCATCAAAGAAATGGCATATTGGAATTTATGTAAGTAAATAATACCCTACATTTTGAACAGAAAAGCTTTTCTCCATCTCCATCTCCATTTTCTCCATCATACTGTGATAGAAGAAAAATTATCATTTCGGGCCGTATTTTCCTCAGTGATTCTGAAAATCTGTGAACTTTGCTTATCTCCAAAGTTTGCAGTCTCAGGTCAAGTTTCGCGGTGTTCTACATATACAGCCATTTTATGCCAAACCGATAGAGTGGTTCTCAGATTTTCGTGAAAAGTGGTAGTTTTGTTCTTTATCGCAAAACATTAGACCCGTATTTTTATATTTTTTTCAGTAGGGTGACCATTTTAGGGTTGTCCGAAAAATCAATTTTTTCCAGTCCAGTAGATCAAAAGTTATGAATTTTTGTGTTGGAAAAAAAGAGGAAAAAATAGATTTTTCGAACCATTGGTTAACTTTTAAAAATCATAACTCAAAAACGAAAAATAACGCCTCTCTGGTTTCGACATATGTTATGAGGAAAATCCTCAGATTTCCAGAAAAAAATATCAAAAAGATATACCGCCTTTGGTCCCGAGACTATGAAAACAATACAAAACGAATATAATCAATAATAACGAAATCAGGATTCGAATTTTCTGCAGATACAGTGTTTGGCCAGGTGATTGGCCTAAATTTGATATGTCGATCATCTAAATCGGTCTAGTAGTTCAAAAGTTATGAATTTTTGAAAAAAGAGGAAAAAGTTGATTTTTCGGACAATTGTAAAATGGAAATGGTCACCTTACTGAAAAAAAAAATACGGGTCTAATGTTTCGCGATAAAGAACAAAATTACCACCATATCGGTTTCGCATGGAATGGCTGTATAAGATTATGCAATATTAATATTAGAATCCAACGAGGTAATATGACGGTCCTTCGAATTGGTTCCTTGAACTTTCGAATACTTTTCTAATCTTTGAAGATTTGTTTGCAAATTAATATTGCAATGTCATGAGTAGATGGTAGATGTTTGCGAGTTTGCGAGTGTGCGAGCGTAGTGTGTGCGAGAACATGCGCTGCCACAGCTACACAACGTTATATTTGTGTTTACATTCAATTGCCTTCCACATTCATATGGAAACGCAAGTTTTTTTTATCAATTAAAAACAGATTTTTTTTGGAGATTCCACTGAATATAAAGTATGATAATGTGACAGTGTGCAGTGGATATTTGTGAAATGCTGTCGGAAAAGATGAATAAAAGTGACATTTTTGTGTGTCATTTTCACTCTCTCACCTTCATAGCAACAAAAATTTTTCGTTATGTTCGCGATGATATGATGATATTTTCAAGCCTCACAGTGTCGGTGTATGTGATTTGAAAAAAATTGTTCAAATGATGGAAGTAAGGCACAATACAATTGGCTTATATTTAAAAAACATTCAGTTACAAGATTTCATGAGCGAGTAAATTGAAAACTCTATGAAATGTTATTTACGAGTCATAGCGTTTCATGGCATGAAAATCAATCAAATAAAATGTTGTTAATATCAATACAATTATTGTTTTTACTTTTAATGGGTCTATAATGTAAGTTTTAGCAACTTAAACATTGGTTGAGAAAATTGTATTGCAGTGCTCGAAGCACTGCAATGGAAGAACAGATGGAATATTCTTACGCCTAAATATGCAATGGTACAGAAGGAATGCTCTTACGCCTGAAAATGTCGCCTACTGTGTAAAGTACAATTTATAGATTCGATAAAACATATAACATGTACCCGATAAAATTCCGGCTCTGTTACAGCCGAAATTCTAACGAGCCTAAATAAATACACAAATGGTGTAAAAACAATCCGTTTGACGGTTATGAGTACATATAACCAACGACGCTTTTCAGGGTCACCATTTGGAGTTTCTAATGAGTCAAAATAACATATTTCTGAACAATGAAAAGAATTACATAAAAAAACAATTGTTCCGAACAATCACAGTCCTACGTCAAACTTACTCCCGTGCCTCTAGGCTCACCCTCTACTCAGCTTCTAATTTTATTTATATGTTTGGAAACACTTGAATACAGCGCGAAGTCGATTATATATGTTCTCCGAATTCTTTTCACTGTATATAATCGAAACCTGTATATAATCGAGTCAAAAAATAATGTTTTTTAATTTATTTTTTATGCACATATTTTTTGTTTATTGAAAACTAGCTGACCCGGCAAACTTCGTCCCACCCAAAATTTGTTTTTTGTATCAATACCTTCAAACATTCACGTTTTCTTACTCAGCGCAAGTTCACGAGTCCAATAGCAGAACTGTTCATTGATTAAAAGATCAATCGAACCTGAAATATGATAGAATAAAGACAGACCCTTCCCCTTTTCTCCCCTTAGAGAGGGGGGAGGAGTGTCTATTCACCACAGAAACGTTTCGTGTCCCCTAAAATCTTCACATGCCAAATTTGGTTCCATTTGCTTGATTAGTTTTTGAGTTATGCAGAAATTAGTGTTTCATTTGTATGGTACCCCCCTCCTCCCCTTACTGTGTTCTACTAGACAAGCTCTTTCATTTGATAATATGGGTATCAAATGGGGTTTTGGAAATACCCATATTGATAAGGTTTTCAGAAAATATGCAATCCGCCATTTTGTAGCGGCCGCCATTTTGGATTTTCAAGATCATGAAATACGCAGTTTTATAATGACTACAGAGATAAAGGTGTGTTCCAAATTTCAGATCAATCGGTCAACAGGAAGGGTTTCAAATTTCTATGTGGTAAAGCGTTACAGACAAACATGTTACAAACTTACAAACATACAAACAGATTACAGGGCAAGCTAAATAAAACCGTTTAAAAAATGAAAGGGTTCTCATTATACGATTATGTGTAACATTAAAATTCAGTAAATTTACATTTCAAAATGAAATGTTCGGTATTTGAGACAAAACGGTATCACTTAAGCTTTTTTTTTATCACATTTATTTATTTATTAGGCTCATCAGCATTTTAGCTGTAACAGAGCCGGGTTTTAATCGTGTACATGTACATATGTTTATGTTTCTATAAATTGTGAATTACACGGTAGTTAGTAGTAGCCATTTAGGCGTTAAGTTTTCTGTTCCATTACATTATGTAAATTACACAGTAGTAGCCATTTAGGCGTAAGGGTATTCTTTCTGTACATCCATTGTTCAGCAGACCGGACAGCGGAGACAGTTGATATTGATCATTGTTGAGTTATTTATAGAACAGCAGCTCTTGCAGAGCAGAGCAGTTGTATGGATGAATCGATCTTATTTCGACCGTGGATCGATTTCCATCGCTGATGATGGTTGCGTGGACGTAGTTATTCTATAACAACACAAAGATGGTCAATTGAGGGCCCTGAGTTTGAACTCACGATCGATCGCTCGCAAGTGGCTACGAAGACCCCTCTCACTTAAGCTTTGATGACCATTAGACAGTGTCTCATTACTCAAAATGGTACTCTTTCGGGTAATTAATTTGATTTTGGGATACAATCGAGCCTTCTTTTGCATCTGACTACAATAAAATTGTTTTACAAATACATATTCATGGTGAAAATCTAAAAATATGTTTGATCACTTTTGTCTCAAATTCCGAACACCATTTTTGTCTATGACTTAAATTCCGAACAGCAAAAATGCAATTTAAAGAAAATATCATTACTTTTAAAGTACTGGAACGATTCATATGATCGATATATCAAATTAAAGTCAATTAGATAGTCTTTTTTGAAAAAATGTTATGCTCGCAAAAAAATTGGATTATGCTTTTGTAATTATTGATTGTATTTGTTTCTTATAGTTTACATGGTTTCGGGGCCAAGGGCGCTACATCGGTATATCGGTACCTGTAAATTATGTTAAAATGAAGTCTATAACCCAAAGAATGTCAGGGTTTTGAATATTAAATTATTTATAACATAAAAGTTCAGTAAATTCACGTTTAAGAAAGAAGTGTTCGCAATTTGAATCATGCGTGGAAACTTAATTCATATTCCAAACACTAATATTAATGAAGATTTCTGCATAAAATATCATTTTATTACATCCATTTATTGTAGATTCTTACCATTTCTAGTAGGGGAAAAGGGGGGAATTTGGACCACCTAAGCAAACCGCCTAATATTTCCAAACCAATACGGTCTAAATAAAAAATGTCACATTGTATCCTAAGTTACACTTGTTGTTGACCGTATCGGTTCTGTGGCGGACAGGACTGAGTATTGGCTTGTCTTTTGACATTGATTTTTTTTTGAACTTATGTCTGTAAATAAAATAAGTTCGCTTTTTTTTTGCTAAACTGATTTCAATGCTGAGAAAAAAAATATCTTTTAGATAACTCGTCTTGCTCAAATCTCTGTAGTGGAAGGCGGGTCATCAACCTTTACTTATTATGCACCGCGTGTGACGTTAGATACCAAATTCATTCGCTTTATTTTGGACGTCACTTTATTTTTAGCTTCTTTTTCATACCCGAATGAATGCTCGACAACGTTCTCCAAAAACTTCCGGCGCTAAATTTAACGCCTTCCTTGATGAACACGAGAAGTAATTCGTCTCCTTTACAAATTCCTTCACGAATCATCAAAGAAATGGCATATTGGAATTTATGTAAGTAAATAATACCCTACATTTTGAACAGAAAAGCTTTTCTCCATCTCCATCTCCATTTTCTCCATCATACTGTGATAGAAGAAAAATTATCATTTCGGGCCGTATTTTCCTCAGTGATTCTGAAAATCTGTGAACTTTGCTTATCTCCAAAGTTTGCAGTCTCAGGTCAAGTTTCGCGGTGTTCTACATATACAGCCATTTTATGCCAAACCGATAGAGTGGTTCTCAGATTTTCGTGAAAAGTGGTAGTTTTGTTCTTTATCGCAAAACATTAGACCCGTATTTTTATATTTTTTTCAGTAGGGTGACCATTTTAGGGTTGTCCGAAAAATCAATTTTTTCCAGTCCAGTAGATCAAAAGTTATGAATTTTTGTGTTGGAAAAAAAGAGGAAAAAATAGATTTTTCGAACCATTGGTTAACTTTTAAAAATCATAACTCAAAAACGAAAAATAACGCCTCTCTGGTTTCGACATATGTTATGAGGAAAATCCTCAGATTTCCAGAAAAAAATATCAAAAAGATATACCGCCTTTGGTCCCGAGACTATGAAAACAATACAAAACGAATATAATCAATAATAACGAAATCAGGATTCGAATTTTCTGCAGATACAGTGTTTGGCCAGGTGATTGGCCTAAATTTGATATGTCGATCATCTAAATCGGTCTAGTAGTTCAAAAGTTATGAATTTTTGAAAAAAGAGGAAAAAGTTGATTTTTCGGACAATTGTAAAATGGAAATGGTCACCTTACTGAAAAAAAAAATACGGGTCTAATGTTTCGCGATAAAGAACAAAATTACCACCATATCGGTTTCGCATGGAATGGCTGTATAAGATTATGCAATATTAATATTAGAATCCAACGAGGTAATATGACGGTCCTTCGAATTGGTTCCTTGAACTTTCGAATACTTTTCTAATCTTTGAAGATTTGTTTGCAAATTAATATTGCAATGTCATGAGTAGATGGTAGATGTTTGCGAGTTTGCGAGTGTGCGAGCGTAGTGTGTGCGAGAACATGCGCTGCCACAGCTACACAACGTTATATTTGTGTTTACATTCAATTGCCTTCCACATTCATATGGAAACGCAAGTTTTTTTTATCAATTAAAAACAGATTTTTTTTGGAGATTCCACTGAATATAAAGTATGATAATGTGACAGTGTGCAGTGGATATTTGTGAAATGCTGTCGGAAAAGATGAATAAAAGTGACATTTTTGTGTGTCATTTTCACTCTCTCACCTTCATAGCAACAAAAATTTTTCGTTATGTTCGCGATGATATGATGATATTTTCAAGCCTCACAGTGTCGGTGTATGTGATTTGAAAAAAATTGTTCAAATGATGGAAGTAAGGCACAATACAATTGGCTTATATTTAAAAAACATTCAGTTACAAGATTTCATGAGCGAGTAAATTGAAAACTCTATGAAATGTTATTTACGAGTCATAGCGTTTCATGGCATGAAAATCAATCAAATAAAATGTTGTTAATATCAATACAATTATTGTTTTTACTTTTAATGGGTCTATAATGTAAGTTTTAGCAACTTAAACATTGGTTGAGAAAATTGTATTGCAGTGCTCGAAGCACTGCAATGGAAGAACAGATGGAATATTCTTACGCCTAAATATGCAATGGTACAGAAGGAATGCTCTTACGCCTGAAAATGTCGCCTACTGTGTAAAGTACAATTTATAGATTCGATAAAACATATAACATGTACCCGATAAAATTCCGGCTCTGTTACAGCCGAAATTCTAACGAGCCTAAATAAATACACAAATGGTGTAAAAACAATCCGTTTGACGGTTATGAGTACATATAACCAACGACGCTTTTCAGGGTCACCATTTGGAGTTTCTAATGAGTCAAAATAACATATTTCTGAACAATGAAAAGAATTACATAAAAAAACAATTGTTCCGAACAATCACAGTCCTACGTCAAACTTACTCCCGTGCCTCTAGGCTCACCCTCTACTCAGCTTCTAATTTTATTTATATGTTTGGAAACACTTGAATACAGCGCGAAGTCGATTATATATGTTCTCCGAATTCTTTTCACTGTATATAATCGAAACCTGTATATAATCGAGTCAAAAAATAATGTTTTTTAATTTATTTTTTATGCACATATTTTTTGTTTATTGAAAACTAGCTGACCCGGCAAACTTCGTCCCACCCAAAATTTGTTTTTTGTATCAATACCTTCAAACATTCACGTTTTCTTACTCAGCGCAAGTTCACGAGTCCAATAGCAGAACTGTTCACTGATTAAAAGATCAATCGAACCTGAAATATGATAGAATAAAGACAGACCCTTCCCCTTTTCTCCCCTTAGAGAGGGGGGAGGAGTGTCTATTCACCACAGAAACGTTTCGTGTCCCCTAAAATCTTCACATGCCAAATTTGGTTCCATTTGCTTGATTAGTTTTTGAGTTATGCAGAAATTAGTGTTTCATTTGTATGGTACCCCCCTCCTCCCCTTACTGTGTTCTACTAGACAAGCTCTTTCATTTGATAATATGGGTATCAAATGGGGTTTTGGAAATACCCATATTGATAAGGTTTTCAGAAAATATGCAATCCGCCATTTTGTAGCGGCCGCCATTTTGGATTTTCAAGATCATGAAATACGCAGTTTTATAATGACTACAGAGATAAAGGTGTGTTCCAAATTTCAGATCAATCGGTCAACAGGAAGGGTTTCAAATTTCTATGTGGTAAAGCGTTACAGACAAACATGTTACAAACTTACAAACATACAAACAGATTACAGGGCAAGCTAAATAAAACCGTTTAAAAAATGAAAGGGTTCTCATTATACGATTATGTGTAACATTAAAATTCAGTAAATTTACATTTCAAAATGAAATGTTCGGTATTTGAGACAAAACGGTATCACTTAAGCTTTTTTTTTATCACATTTATTTATTTATTAGGCTCATCAGCATTTTAGCTGTAACAGAGCCGGGTTTTAATCGTGTACATGTACATATGTTTATGTTTCTATAAATTGTGAATTACACGGTAGTTAGTAGTAGCCATTTAGGCGTTAAGTTTTCTGTTCCATTACATTATGTAAATTACACAGTAGTAGCCATTTAGGCGTAAGGGTATTCTTTCTGTACATCCATTGTTCAGCAGACCGGACAGCGGAGACAGTTGATATTGATCATTGTTGAGTTATTTATAGAACAGCAGCTCTTGCAGAGCAGAGCAGTTGTATGGATGAATCGATCTTATTTCGACCGTGGATCGATTTCCATCGCTGATGATGGTTGCGTGGACGTAGTTATTCTATAACAACACAAAGATGGTCAATTGAGGGCCCTGAGTTTGAACTCACGATCGATCGCTCGCAAGTGGCTACGAAGACCCCTCTCACTTAAGCTTTGATGACCATTAGACAGTGTCTCATTACTCAAAATGGTACTCTTTCGGGTAATTAATTTGATTTTGGGATACAATCGAGCCTTCTTTTGCATCTGACTACAATAAAATTGTTTTACAAATACATATTCATGGTGAAAATCTAAAAATATGTTTGATCACTTTTGTCTCAAATTCCGAACACCATTTTTGTCTATGACTTAAATTCCGAACAGCAAAAATGCAATTTAAAGAAAATATCATTACTTTTAAAGTACTGGAACGATTCATATGATCGATATATCAAATTAAAGTCAATTAGATAGTCTTTTTTGAAAAAATGTTATGCTCGCAAAAAAATTGGATTATGCTTTTGTAATTATTGATTGTATTTGTTTCTTATAGTTTACATGGTTTCGGGGCCAAGGGCGCTACATCGGTATATCGGTACCTGTAAATTATGTTAAAATGAAGTCTATAACCCAAAGAATGTCAGGGTTTTGAATATTAAATTATTTATAACATAAAAGTTCAGTAAATTCACGTTTAAGAAAGAAGTGTTCGCAATTTGAATCATGCGTGGAAACTTAATTCATATTCCAAACACTAATATTAATGAAGATTTCTGCATAAAATATCATTTTATTACATCCATTTATTGTAGATTCTTACCATTTCTAGTAGGGGAAAAGGGGGGAATTTGGACCACCTAAGCAAACCGCCTAATATTTCCAAACCAATACGGTCTAAATAAAAAATGTCACATTGTATCCTAAGTTACACTTGTTTTCTCTCAATCAATAATGTTTAATCATTATATCAAGCTTCAATCTACCAAATATATCATAAAATAAAAGAGATGATTTTTGGACATTAAAAGTTGATGCGGGGTGATTTGGACCGTCTGTGGGGTCATTTGGTCCAGTGTGTGTTTCATTGAAAAATACATACTTATGTTTATGTAAGGTATTTTGGGATAATGTTACAATCAGTAACAGTGTTCTGGGATCGATACCAGGTGTCTTGGCCAGATTCCGGACCACAAACACTGGATTGAGACCACCTCGAATTCTGTATGGATTTTTTCACTGTTGTTCGAGCATTTTCAAACAGTTTCGATGCTTGATCAGAGAAAATCCGTTCTTGATGCCCTGCGTTGCTCTTTCAAGCTCCTCCTTCTTCCAACGTTGTCTGCCCATCCTCTTTTTGTAATTCAGCAGCATCTGGAATCAATTAGATCAAATAAAAACCTCAAATTTGTAGGACCAATTCACCCCACAAAAACGTGTCCATGTCACCCCACACAACATGCAAAAATCGAAATGCAATTAATTTCATTTATCAAACTTACAGTTTCGCTACATCAAATTGTTCCTCTTCTGTAGGCGAACAGAACTTTACTGCACAATACACGAAAAGTTTGTTTAATCAGCGGGAAAAACCATAAAACCACGATCGGAAATTTCACATTTTTGACAATCAAAGAGCTTGCTGCTACCATTTTCTTCCACTTGTCGAATTTTACCAAAGTTTTTTTACGCTAGTTACATACGGTTAATTAATGAAAGAAGATGACATTATAAAAAATCCAAGTTGAGCCGTACTTTTTGAAATAATGGGGTGGTCCAAATCACCCCGTATGTCCAACTCACCCCGTGTTACCCTACTTAACTTGAAAACAACAAACAAAATAGTTGAAAAAACTACAAAAACTGAAAAATTGACGATTTTTTACAGAATTTGCTAACGCAAACAATTTGTCATTGGTTTTGACTGTCACTTTTTTGCAAATGCTTAATATTATAAATTATAACCGTATCGATACCTGTAAATGATGTTAAAATGAAGGCTATAACCCAAAGCATTTCAGGATTGTTATTATTCAATTATTTATAACATTAAAGTTCAGTAAATTTACATTTGAAAATTAAGTGTTCGGAATTTGGATCATGCGTAGAAACTTGATTCATATTCTGAACACTATGATTTCTGCATAAAATATAATTTTTTCACCCATTTATTGTAGGTTCATACATGCTCTAGCACTTAACATGAAAACAACAAACAAAATAGTTGATACAACTACAAAAACTGAAAAATGAACGATGCTTGTTTCTTACGGAATTTGCTAACGCAACCATTTTATCATTGGATTTGACTGTCACTTTTTTGCAAATGTCTAATATTATAAATTATAGGCTGTATCGATACCTGTAAATGATGTCAAAATGAATCCCATACCTCAAAAAATGTCTGTGTTTTCATTATTCAATTATTTATAACATAAAAGTTTAGTAAATTTACATTCAAAAATGAAGTGTTCGGAATTTGAGACTGTTCGGAATATGAGACAAAACGGTACTCTTCGCTATGAACACCTGAAGCCAAAAATGATCGAACGTTTTTTGCTTCCAGAACACGGCCTGCTGTTATCGATAACTTGCTGATTACAACTGCGTCGCCGAATGAGCGAACGAATATTTTCGTCAAACTTTCACTTTTTTACATAATTAGAAGTATTTTGTCAACTGGGTTCGTGTCTAGGCGTGCCGTGCTTGTATAAGTGTGTAGTAAACTTGACGCTGTTGGTCTCCCATTCCTATGGGGCCGATTCAATCAAGCAGGTGAATTTTTGTTTGTTTTGGAAACCAAAACTTGGCGCGTCAATCCAGCGGAAAACAAATGCTGCTGCATATAATACGCTTCTCGCGTGCAGCGCACACTTAGTAGTTTTCTCTTTCTATATTAAAATTTCAATGGAACTACGTTCCGATCCGAGCCGCAGGTCCCTTCCAAGAGTGTGTTGTATCATTTGTTATTTGCTTCGTACTCAACCGTGCAACAGCAGGAACTGCTCAGCTACACGGGGAGGGATCCTTTGTGGCCGTACCTGAGGCAAATATAAATCAGTGGAGAAGAAGTTCACGCCATTTGTCAAACCAACAAATGAGAACTCACAGCACACAGCACAAAATATAATTGTGTTGTCTATTTTTCCACCCCGCCCCGTTGTGTTGAGAAGAGGGGAAGCTTTTGTTTAGTTTCTAATTTCGATTCGGCACAAGTATTTCGCTCTTTTCGTGCGCCTTCGTCACTTCCCGTCCCTGGGAGAGTGCAACGAATAGAAAACAGCCAACTTGTTTTCCTTCCATACAGCAGCAGCAGCAGCAAAAGTACGAGAAACGGCGGTTGATGAACTCAATACCAATCAGCGTGGCAAGTTTTACGGCATTTTTACCTGGGCTCCTCGGATCACACGCTGCTGCGCATATAGCCGAAATGTTGAGGCATTTTTGGAGATCCGATTACGAAATGTGTTCGTGTGTGCAGATCACAGCGGTCATTTTTACTTAGTTTTTTTTGCAACGCATTCCCTCGAAGTTCGCTGTGATCTTACCAACCCAAGCTGACTGACTATTTTGTTGTTGCTATTATGATGTTGTTTTGATATTGCTACAATGGCACATAATCATCTGCAAGTGGTGGTAGCTGCTGCAGCAAAATGGTAGATTTATGGTAGCGCAACTTGCGGCTCACAGCGGCGGGGGACAAACGGAGCAACGAACTTTAGGCAGAGCTTCTAGTAACCAAAACCACCACCACTTTGAGGTCACTGACAGAGAGGATCCGCTTTTTGGAGTGGTTGGTTGCGTAAAAGAATCAGTTTTCGTGGAAAATTCTTCACACCTCTGTGCACGCCATAAACATGGCGGATTGGCGCAATAGATGATACCGAACGCAGGGTTGCACGAAATGCTCATAAACTTTCCCCTTTTTTCGGATGGATCTAGCAAGAAGCTACTGCTAGTAACGGAACTGTGCGTATGGCAGATATAAGGGGAAGTGCGGCAACTAATTAATGACGCTCATTTGTTTTTCTTGGTAGCGCTATGAACTATGGCTTAATCCTTGTTGAACTTCTGTCATACGCTTGAGATATGAAACAAGTTGAGGGAAAGTTATTCAATGGTAGGAAAGTGTATTGATCATTTATTTGAATGATAACTTCTGCTCGTAGATGAACAGGAATAAAACGAACAGGTGGAGAGGAATTCGTTGAAATCATAACATTTCGGCTGAAAAGTTCATAAGGTTGACGTCTAGATGGCGCCTTTAGCAAAAATCTACTTGACTATCACAAAGCACCATCTTTCAATGGATACGTGTCAAAATTTGACAGCAATTGGTAGATTGGTTCGTGAGTTACAGCATTGAGAGTGAAGCAACTTTTGTTATTGTGAAAAAAAAAATGGAAAAATCACAAATCAATGAAAACGATTGCATGAATTGGGCTTCGCTTCCGCATCCACCGTATTCTCCAGATCTGGCCCCCAGTGACTATTTTCTGTTGGTTGACCTGAAGAGAATGCTCGCCGGCAAGAAATTTAAGACTGATGATGAAGTGATTACCGAAACTGAGGCCTATTTTGGAAAAAAAACCGAAAGAGTACTTTAAAAATGGTATAGTAAAGTTGCAAGATCGCTACAATCGCTGTATCGCCCTCGATGGCAATTATGTTAAATAATAAAATTGAATTTTGCAAAAAAAGAAATGTCATAAAATCATAAAATATGAACACATTTTGAATGTTTGTCAACTACTATCTACCAATGGGGACAACCATATTTTCCTGGTGGTGGTCATACCTGTCGAAATAAAATTAATCAATCACAAATTTTCCACTATCCGTCTTATCCGCTAGCCATTGTCGTAGCAACCTCTTGTTTGTTACATTCGAAAATGAGGGGCTTAGAACGAAAGGGGTGTAAGTGATTTGATCGATTTCGCTACATCGACTCTCTCTTTTGGTCATAACTTAGCTGTAAATACATCCCCAGCTGTTTTTTTTGACAATGTGGAAGATACAGTGTTTGCCAATTGATTCATTCACTGAAAAAATCGCTTTTGTTCGTTCAAATTAGATCTTACTGAAATCATTTCCCCCTGCGGCATTCTTTTGTTGGTACGTGCTACAAATCACGACACAAAAGAGAACGAGACAACTCTGCATCGGTTCGCACTTCATGATACACCAGCACGCAAGCAGAACTGTCATGTACGCTTTCGGTGCAGAAAGTTTATTCTCTTCTTTGCCTCTAACATATAAATATCGAACCTCTCCATTAAGGTGCCAAAGAAAATGGTCATCTCTAATTTCAAAAAGTTACCTCATAAGAAATGTTCACCACCTCGAAAGAACACCCTATGCCAAATATTAACTCAATTGGACTTAAGGGAGAGTGGGAGGGAGAGAAGAGTGGAAACGCTGACAATTTGATAATATAGTGAATTCTCTTGATTCTAGCGTTTTAGCGCCATTTTACGTTTTCATTCCTCCAAAGTCGGAAGAGAAATATATTCGACCTGTGTGCAAAATGAGTTCTATGTTCTTTTAGTTTGTGAAACATTGCGAAACAAGGCAATTTTAATTGTTTATGGTATGTTCATCAAAAAAAAGCTATATAATTTGAATCTACCTGTTACCTGTTATACACGGTATGTCTTTATTTGGGAAAAGTCGGGGTGGTCTTAAACCGACCTCCAGTTTTTATATCGTGATTGTTTAACACGTTCACTCTGGCGCTTGCCATCAATGGCTAGCACAATCCTGGTTCATCGAGTGGCGTTCACTACAGGGGGAACACATTTGATTTTGCTATCAGAAACTTTTGATAAACTCACATACCTGTGCAAGGGCGTTTATGTTTGGGTATTGAAGATGACTTTGACTTTGACGTTGACTTCGATCGTTGATCGTTAATCGTTGATGTTTGCGTGTACATTTGTATGTGCACTTTCTTTGAATAACTCCACACACGTCACTCTAAGGCTAAGTTATTCCCACTCAAACATTATCTCCCTCTCATTTAAATCCTATCTCTCACTATCAAACATTATTCTTTTTTTATTCCTCTTCGTGCACCCATGGTTATATGTTATATTCACGATCGTATTGTGGGATTTCATGCCATTCCCGGCCTTTTATATCCGTTTTTAACGAACCGGAAGTCAACATCCTCGGTTCTAAAATGGCATCGGAATACGATATTCGACTTCCGCTGGTAAGCCCATATCGTATGGGTTTTCCATATTTTTTTAGCATTCAATAATACCATCAGCAAACCGGAAGTTGAAATAAGATTATATTTTATATTATGGAATCTACGTTCATATATTGTTGATAAAACATAGGAGAAATATCATTTGTGTGTTTTGAAACGAAACGGTAATTAATGAAATTAATCATTAATGTTCAACAGTCCGAAACAGCAAACGTCACGTCGCTAAAGTATTTGACTGACTATAAAATATTCTACAACTGATGATTCTTGTTGGAAATTTTCTTAATTTTATTATAACATTGTTTAATTTTGTGTGCTTTATTCATAAAACGCAAAAAAGTGTTTGTAGTGAGTCAAAATATTGTTTGAATGGATCGTATACTATTCGTGACGTGACAACAACTTCTGGAGACAGTTGATACTCCTCTATTTGTGGGCCGATCTCAACCAAATTTTGAGGGTTGTTGACTTTCGCTGTTTGCTCAGAGAAACCCAAGTATACAAAAGTTTGAATCTATGTTCATTTGATAAACTAAAAAAATGCGCTATTTTTGTGACGTGACAACGCTTCAAAATACCTGTTTTTCAAATGCTTGTTTCACATAAATTACAAAATGAAACGTAGGTCTATCCACGGCTCTTCAAACAAGCATTTAATCACCCATTCAATGGTATATAGACATTGAAGTTTGGTTAAGCATGTGCAGAGATATCTCAAGAAACACAAAAATAGTGAAAACCTAAAATATTTTAAATATAATTAAGTAGTTTTTTAAATTCACCTCTCTCAAAGGTTGGTGCATAAAAATTAAATTGGTTGCAAAAAAATTATGATATAATTAGTGCTTATTCAAATTTTCTCCTAAAACTAGATTTTAAATTTGGTTTTCTGGTGCATAACCTCATGGAATGGGTCATTAGCTCATTCGAACTTCATTTATTAGTGTCACAGACGAAAAAATTTGAGTTTTTTTGAAAAACGAAAGATCACCGAAAATCGGGGTTTTCAAAAAAATTTGTTAGTGCCAAATGTCTTACTTAAACCAAATGACCCGTTCTCGAGCGGGAGCACACCTTGGTTTTTATTTATGAAAATTTAAATGAATCGTTTCATATTTCAAGTAATTTTTAACACAACTGCTACCATATGGAATTTTACACTTACACTTGTGCTAATTTTTTCACAATACACTTCGATCGGTCATTGATATGAAATTTCACAAAGCAACCAGCATTAAAGTTCCAAATTAAAATATTATTTGCTAGAATTAATCGTATCACTCACCTTACTTGCAATATAAAAATGCCCCCGACTTGCATATATTTGCAATGCCGATTTCTCCCAGGCAGCTTGGTTTCAATTTCTCTGTTAGGGACCACATTTCGGTAGGTTGGTAGTTGGTATTTCCGTTAGGATAGGGGTTGAGATCTTTCAATTGTTCGATAGTTAGTTACATGACATATATTATTTTCTTCAATATAAAAAATTGTTATGAAGTACCGAAATCGATTGACGCAAAAACTTCATCAATCCATCATGAAATGACTGATCAATAAGCGTTTGAAATTGGATTATTTTCACGATGTGCTCGATTTTCTATTTTCAATTTGTACCCCAATATGTTCCCGAAAGACGTATTCCTACGTCAAAAAAAAAAGATTACTTAAGTTGAAATGCTTATTCTAGAAGTACATTTAATATGCCAATAATGAAGAAAAAGTCCGACAATAATACATCTTCCATGAATCTTCAAATATATGGATGGTCTTATCATTACGAAAAGTCTTCTTTACTATGTCAACTTTACTGATAATAACAAATACTTATGGCGTGAGTTGTCCCTCATGCTACTGGCTGGAATACCATAATCTTTAGCTGTTTTTCGATCGGAATAACCTTCCCTCGTCTTATTTGAGGCACAGGCAACGCACTTGAGGTAATTGCTATGGATGTGAGCGGGAATGTAGTCCCTGTTGAATTTGCTGTTTTCTTTTCAGCGCACAACGGTTCCTTTAATTGATTTATGATTATTCTGATATTTCAATTCAAGAAAGTCTTAAAAACAAAAACTTTCCATGAGATTCAGATTGAGATTTTTTCAGAAGATCGTCTCACATGCTTTTCACTAAGACCGCTTCTGACTGACAGCACAAACAGTGGCGTATAGAAAGCGAAACGTGTCAATATTTTTTTTCCACATATCTTTTCACTTTTCACCGTTGCATTCTTGTCAGTACATATACATTATATATATGTTAGCTTGGGCCCATCCTCTACCGAAAGAGCGAAGGCAACTTTCCTTCGATCCAGCAACACCTGAGAAACCGAGCTGCCCAGTATTGCAACTTTCCGTGGTCTTTCGTGTGGTCGTTGTTCATAACCAGGTGAACAAAAGAAGAATCTCTTCGACCGCCCAACAATACACACGTAAAAGCACAAACCAGCGCTGTATGTGACGGAGAAAAAATAAAATAGGTAACCAAAAACGGCACGTTTTACTGCGCTGATGAGTGTTGCTGTTGGCTTCGTGTCCATCAGCCCAACCCGCGTTGTCCGTTCGAGAAACTGTAGGAGATTTCTGATCTGCCGGCAGCTTTCTAAAAATCCAAAAACAATAATCCTGTATGCGAGTCAGTGGACTACTACCCCGGACGCATAACTGCTGCTGCTTGAGAGCTAAGCTCTAAACCGTCGTCGTGTGTAAGTGTTGCGGTTTTGAATGAAATGGCCGTCCGTCCCCAAGCGATAGATGGATGCTAGTAGCGCATCGGAACACTTGTAATACCAAGGGATTGTTCAGAAAGTTTTGTCGTTCGATAACAAGACTTTTATGGTTTGAAATTCCTTCCCTAGTCTCACTCATCATCGAAACACTCGTTCTAGTAATATTATAATTTATGGATTCCATCACAAAAATGAGCATACCGTTTTTCGACCCTTTTTGATTGTCCCGTCTTTTTATCAACTTGTACCGTATTTTGAGTGTAAAGAAAAAAATTCCACGTTTCTTCTGTTAGGAGCTCTACCTATGGTTTTTCATGGGCTTTGTCACAAATCTGGATGTCCTTGAGTTTGAGCCCTGTCCACCCTAATGGAAAGCGATACATCATTTTGAATTTTGGAAAAATCTGAATTGATTTCTTCACCTATGCCAATATAAATCAAAATTCTAGGGTCTGATTGCATCCATCTAATGTTGTAGTCTCATATCTGTCTTCCTTTCATATCTTGATCTAAAGTTTGAGCTGCAGGTCATCCGGAGACCGTACAAGTTATCCTGATGTGGCCAAAGCCCTTGAAATGGTCTAGTTTGAAATGAGCTAGTTTTGACAAACTATGAAGTTCGACGTGTCGAATGATGGGATTTGGTTTTGGTCATAAAGTAGTCACTTCCCTCGGGAACCTGATCCGGAACATATCTGGTTTACGTCAATAAGGTCGTATAGGTTTGAATTAATCGCGAATAAGATATTTTTGAGAAAAAATGAAGTTTATACTCCAAATGACCGATTTTGTGTTGTTTTAGGTTCTGGAATCTACGGCCCCAAACATGTCCCCGCCAAATGAAACTTGTTGCGTTCAATTCGATTCACCCGTTTCCGAGAAAACTGAGCGGCAACAAGAAAAAAGTTCTATTTCATGGTGCTTTTTTGTAAAATTGATTTTTCTCACTTGTTTTAATAGTAATTGGAACTATCTGACTACTATTTCAACTCGTGAAGAATCAGCTGAGTGTCAATTAATATGTTTAACGTCTATGAATATCGTTTTGATTTGTTGAAAATATGTTTCTTTACACTGTTTAAAATGGAAACGAAAATGCTGTTCAGAAAAAGATAAATTTTTATGCAATTTAATAAGCTATTCGATGAAAAACTCTGATGAAAAGAACCTACAGATGATTATTAATCGCGTCAAAAAAAAAAAAGTTTTGACACCTTCAAAAATTTCAGTTCATAATTACGTTTGATCAATTTCATCCCGGTGATCAAGTTGCCTCCGAATCACGGTCAGGGTTGCCATAATAAACTCTTTGTTTTTGGTCTCAATAAATCTTTGTATCTGAGTTTATTCTCAGAAGATCTGTATTAATTTCATAAGTCCAAATTCGAAGCATAATCTTAGTCATAGTTATTATGTTATTATGAATTCGACGATGCTGGTATCCACGTAGAGCCAGAACTGAAGTAAAAATACTATGTTTCATTGAGGTTTAATAAAAGTTACCACAGTTACAAGGACCTGCTTGTTGACATTGCACTGCATGAGTAGCTACAATAACAAAATGGTTGAATAAAGTTTTTTTTAAGTCATATGCTAAAGATATGGACAGGTTCTCATTTTATTTAGATTTATTCCTCCTTTCTTCCTTTCCTCCAGTTCAGTAGCTTCTGTACACCGAACCGTAGCTGAACCTCTCCAGATTGCGTTTAACTACGGATTCCAGTAGGAGCCATCTTAAGTATCTTTTTCGAGACGCGACCAATATCTTGTTTACTAATTTTTACTTGCTATATGTTACCGAAATCCTAATCTTACGTCAAAACATATCGATGATTCATTTAGATATTTTCGATCCCAAAAACAATTTTTTTTTTATTCCAATTTTTTATTTAAGGCTCATTAGCATTTTAGCTGTAACAGAGCCGAATTTTTTAATCGTGTACATGTCGCATGGTTATCATATATCTATAATTAGCACATTACACAGTTGCCATTCGCCAGTATTCCTTCTATACCATTACATATGGTACATTCACACAGTAGCCATTTAGGCGTAAGAGTATTCTTTCTGTTCTTCTATTATCCAGTGGGACCACCGGACAGCGGAGACAGTTGATTGATCATTGTTGAGTTATTTATAGAACAACAGCCCGATGTGTCTTGCAGAGCAGAGCAGTTGTATGGATAAATCGATCTTATTTCGACCGTGGATCGATCTCCATCGCTGATGATTGTTGCGTGGACGTAGCTATTCTGTAACAACACAAAGATGGTCAATGAGGGTCCTGAGTTTTGAACTCACGATCGATCGCTTACTAAGCGAACGCGCAACCAATGTGGCTACGGAGACCCTCCCCAAAAACAAGATGTTTCAAATCAAAATGAATTTTCATGACAGTATGAACCCACTTTTGAAATGTACAATTATTGTGCTTTAGTAAGGGAAAGATAAACGATTTTCTATATTTATTGTTATCCTAGCCGTCATTCAAATAGTACAAAACATAGCAATACTTTTTGTGCTTACGAGATAGTTGAGTTCTGTCTTGAGCAAAATAGTTAGAGCTATCCATTTCATGAAACTTTGCTGAATATATATAATTTCTATCTCTTAGTCCTGCAGAGATATAACTGTTTTCCTTGGAAGAGCATACTAAAACTAGTTTTTTAACATAAGTTTTATCTTAATAACATTATATCAACCCAATATATTCCAATAAGTTACAGATGACATTGAAATACGTAACGTAGTTGAAGAAACTAATAGTTTATAATGAGATCATAATGACATATGAATGCAAAAATTCAGACTGATTAGAATATGAATAAAATTGGTGTAATAGGAAAAAAATATTTTTGACATCAAGCCAAAACAAATATTGAAACGTTATTTTAAAAAATCTGTAAATCTGTATGAATCCCAAAAAAAATTGTAATCTGTAACTACAGATAACTACAGTGCTTTTTCCGAACTCATCTCAGCCTGATTTCCCAAAATGTTTTCAGATACCGTCGATGGGGGTGAAATTGTACATAAAAAAATTGCATTTTGTGTTCTTTGCTTACGTGTCCCGTTTTTATTCCTGAACTGTTTGGTCAGCCTAGACTTCGGTGATCTCCAATAGTGATCAGATGAAAACTTGTGCAATTTGACATGTTCCTCTAACATAACATAAAGCTAATAACACGCAAGAAGCTTGCAGATTATCTTCGCTTCAAATTGATTCTCTTTCTTTCTTTCTTTCTTTGTTTTTAAGAGGCTTTAAACTTTGCAGTTCATTCGCCTCTAAAGTGATTCTCCAAAGGTCAACACAGTTTGAGAAACGATTCATATTGTTTCATACTACTTAGCGAAAAGCGAAAATATAAAATCAAATTTAGTAACAACAAAAAAATCCATCCCAGACAATTTGTTTTCGGTGCTCAAACATTAATTACTATACCTCCGCAGAGATTGCAATCGACCACGTTTCGCCACTTGCCTGCGGTAAAGCTGTGTCTTACATGATGAGACCATCATGATCACAAAACAAACTAAATGACGGTCACATCTAGCCTAGCTCATTCTCTGAGCCTCTATTTGCGGTGCTGCGGCTCAAACCCCAATCACCGCAAATGCTATTTAGAAGAAAGTTTCACCGCACCGTTTTCACTTGCATGTCATAAGACCCACCCTGCCACGTATTTCCCTCCAATATGTCATTTGATACGGGGTTGAGAAGGAAACAAGAGTGCATTATCACAAACATTACCTGATCGATATTGTGATGCTCGTTCATCTGGTTCAGCAGTTTCTGGTTCAGGTTCTTCAAATTTGTACTTCCCCCGTCGTACATGCTGTCCCGCTCGTTGGGATAATCGTCGTAATCGGTGTCCCGATCGGTGCTGCTGATCGCGCTGCTGTTGCTCTGTAGCGCGGTTCCGTTGTGGGTGCTGCTGGCGGCCGCCAGCAACGCATTAAAACTTGCATTCGTCGTGGGACCGTTCGTATTCTTCAGCCCATTGGTGCTGCTCACATGACTCGTTGGGCTGCTATTTAGACTACTGCTGTCCGCGTTGCCATTATTGTTGTTGTTGCTCCCGACCCCACCTATATGACCCGTCCCGGGGCTGTGATTCAGGCTTTCGATCAGCTGTTTTTCCTTTTCTCGGAAACTGTTCACACTGTTGCTGTTGTGGTTGGTATTTCCGTTGCTGTTAGCGTTTGAGTTGTTGTTATTGCTGCTATTGTTATTGTTGTTGCTGTTGTTGTTGTTGTTGTTGTTGTTGTTGTTATTATTATTATTGTTGTTCTTCTCCTTCCGGCTGTTGCTGTTACTCCGATCCGACACGTTACTAAACTGGCTCAGGACAATTTCCCGCTTGAACTGGTCCAATTTGGAATCTCCGCTGCCCAGATGGTCTTCGATGATATCCGAAATGTCCAGCATACTGCCACCGCTGTGGCCGTGAATCAGCTCGTTTTTGATCTTGTGTTGACTGTGTGCATTGGCAGCGGCCGCCGAAGCAGCTGCGGCAGCAGCAATCGCCACCGCCGCGGTCGAGTTCATAATCTCATCGTCGAACTGAGCATCATCCAGGGTGTCCGAATCGAACCGCTTGGTCGACGAGAACAGACGTAGCGTGGGATCGTTAACCTGATCGCTGAAGTACACGTCCATCAGGTTGAAGAATGGCCACTCGCGACGCTTCGGCTCCTCCGACATTTTAATGGCCTGGAAGGAAGAGAGAAAGGGTGTTATTTGTATTGTTTGAAGTATTTCGGAAGTCGTTGGACAATATTTGTTTGAATCAGGGCTGGCATTTCGCATTTCGAAACGAGTGATTTTCGTTCGTTTCGACCACCTTTGCCATTATGAATCTCGAAGCGAGCTCGAAACGAGCGAAATAAATATGGCAGTAGTAGAGTTTCGAGCAAAGTTTGACATTACGTAACATTGTGTTCGAGCATTTTTTAACTCGAAACGAGAACAAATGTCTCTACAAGAAATGGTTGATCGTCGTATGGTAAAATGCTAGTGAAAGGTTTATTTTAATATTAAACCTTACATCAAAGAAAATTTCAATTGCATTTCCTTTGGTTTCGACGTCTATTTGTACAAGTATGTGAGTTTAAATACAATACTTTTATTTCAGCACTATGGAATCACAAAAATATACAATAAGCATAATATTTGCAGTACATTTGTTCATTTTCCGTAGGCCTTAGAATGAGTATATGAAGACCATCAATACACCGGATATCTTGAATTTGTCGAAGAAATATTGGGTTGTTTCACTAAACGATGTTGTATCCAATTCGATCCTTTTTTCGCATAAGCTACTTTCCAGAAGTGGCATCATTTCATTGAACATTGATGAAACTGTTGGATGAGCCATACCAAGTAAAAAGTTTTCTCCTTCATTGCATTAATTTGGTACGACCAGAAGGCAAAAGATTCAAAACGGTCGCTAATTTCAAAACAGCAGGAGTAGAAGTACTTCTGAAAGTTGTTTGGAACACGGTTGTATCCGAAATAATTTTAAATGCTTCTCGACTAGGTCTGATATACAGCCGAAACCTTGAAACAAAAGAATAATAATTATTATTTATATCGGAAACATACATAAGACAAACTCATTCATTTTCACTTTTATCCATTTTTCATTTTTATCCCTCAACTTCCGCCTCTGTGAAATAAGCGTGTTTTCTTCTTCCCAATTGCTGTCGTCAAAACACATTTCGCGATCTTTTCTTCTTAATCACAATTCTAATATAATATCAAATTAAATTTGTTTTTCGGCATTGATATTTGCAATAGCCGTGAAGTTTGCTTTGTTTACAAACCCAAAAGTTTGACATTTTTCTTCGAGACAAATTTTGCTCGAAATCTAGTACATTGAAAATATTAACTCGAAAAAGATACATAATACTAAAATCAATTCGATTCGAGTTTGAATTATCTTGAAACGAGCTACTCATTTCGAAATGCGCAATGTCACTCCAGGTCTACTATCAAATTTTGGTTCCGCCTCTGAGTTTTTTGACGTAGGACTACTTCTTTGATTTCTATATAGGGAGGTCACTCTACGAAAAATGTAACGAAAATTTAAGAGATTTCAAATGCATTTTACGAAGAATTGTTCTAACGATATATTATTAAATATATAAGGTTATAATGTATACCATTTGACGGCAAATTTATCCAGCAATCTTTTCACCTGAGATGTCAAAAGTGGAAATTGTAAAATAAATAAGCAATTCAACGATTAGAAGAAGCCTGTTTTGCCAGCGAATGCGAAGGTACATCATGTATGATGCATTCTTTCTTTCAACTTGGTTCCCGTGAATGTTATATGCAACACAAAATCGTGTGCAATAATTCGTTCTATCAATCAAATTAGACATCCAGTCAATGTGTAGGGTGATGTAGATGATGGAGTGTGTTAGTAAGATGGCTGCAATTTCATAGAAAATCATTGCTTCAGAAAATCATCATGGACCACAGTGCCAGTATGTGTGACGTGAAATATGTCTGCAAACGAACATTATTTCACCGAAAAAGCTACTACTCTCGATGACTTAGAATGAGACTAATAATAAGGATAAGACAATGGAAAGAACGCACAAACCATAGCCATCCATTTAAAATAAATCAGCTTTATGAATTCATGTGTACTCAAAATATCACAAAATCGAAAGTATTTTCAATATTCTTCGCTTCTTTCCCATATACTTCATATTCAATGTAATCAATGACGTCATTTTTTTTTGTTTACCGATCCAATATACTTCGTCTGCTTTAGGCGAAACTACGCAAAGCTGCACCAGATGTGACATCTAAATTAGAGCTCAGAACCACAAAAGTGATGATGTTTGTATTTCTATGCGCTTCAAAGCGAGATTCGGTCGTGATTCTTTGTGTTAATTTCTATTTAAATTCATTTTGACGATTAAATGTCGTCAGTAAATGGTAAGAAAGATAGATTTTTGTATATCTACAATGGCTTCAATTCGCGATTGGACTAAAGTCATTGATAATCTTCGAAATTTTTAAATTTGATAACACACATAGGTTATGAGTACTATCTTCCGGGCACTTTTTAGCAGCTCATGCTGAGGATAATGGCGATGCAATCAATATCATATTAAGTTGGTTGAAATAACTGATTATGAAGGGGATTCCGTTCGACCTTTACGAGAAGGATCTGCAGTATTTGAAGCGCAACACGTACCACGCACCATTTGCCTAGTAAAAAAATGTAAATTACAACACTTATACCAAGCCATTCTTCATATGTTATGAAACAATGTAAAATGATTATTTTCTAACCTTTACTACGCAGAAGGAATGCTTAAAAGCGAGAAATTTAAAGAAAAAAAATCGGATTTCTCTAAAACATTCTAGCAAATATCAAACCAAAAAACAGACATTATCATTTTAATGAAATTCAACATAGATTCATAAATTTCACCCTGTTATGTGTCACACTGTTATATTAATTAATCATTTTCAGTTAGGCAGTTCAACCTCCTGGCAAAAGCTATGTTTTATTTTTTGTTCGTTACAACCTGTTTATAACATTTTTTTTAACAATGAAAAGAATTACATTTAAAAAAACAATTGTTCTGAACAATTACAGCCCTACGTCAAACTTACATCCGTGCCCTTAGGGTCAGACCCTTCTACTTTTTATCTTTGGTCTGTGTCCAAGCGATGCCGAGATTCTGATTCACTTTCATTATACTTCACTTCCGCAATGGATAGTGGGATCTTTTTCAAAAAAAAGTCTCAAGGTTTGACCTGAATTTTGACTTCTAGTCTGATCCAAACTCTTCATATTTTAGTTCAAGTTGGGCTCATATGGGAGTTGAAGATTCATGGCCACAGGTAGGATCTCGTTCAGACTATCTATATATATGAACGAAATGAGTTCTGTCTGTCTGTCTGTCTGTCTTTCTGCCTGATTCTTACAGACTTGGAAATATCTTAATCGATCGGCGTGAAAATTTGGATGTAGGGGATTTTGAGTCCGGGGAAGGTTTTTATGATAGTTCGAGACCCCTCCCCTCTCTTTAAGGGGGTCTGCCATACAAATGGAACACAAAGTTCCGCATAACTCGATAATTAATTGAACAAATGGTGCTAAATTTGCCAAGTGGAGGTTTTAGGGAACATGAAATGCTTCTATGGTGATTCGACACTCCTTCCTCCTCTCTAAGGAGGGGCTGCTATACAAATGAAACACAAATTTCTGCATAACTCGACAACTAATCAAGCAAAGGGAGCCAAACTTGGCATGTGAGGGTTTTTCAGTACGAGAAATGTTGCTATGGTTAAACATACCCCCTCCTCTGAAAGAGGGGGTGGGGGCACGGTATGTATAAAAGGGAAGACAGCGCATTGCAAGCGAAATATATTGGATGTAATAGGAGGATCACATTCATCCTCCACACACCATGTAACGGAGAAACATGTTATTTGCAAGTAATTTAATAATGTTGAACGAGAATTGTGTCTGAAAATAGTTTTATATTATATAGAATTTTGGTAGAAGCACTAGGAAAAACAAGATTGTAAAGGGTCAAATAGAAGATCAACGAGAACCGACGAGAACCTGTTTTCAAGGGTTCAGAATTGATAGAGATTTTACGAGAAAAGTTATCCTCTAATCGTTTCGTGCTCATTGTATGTCTCTATATTGAGTACGTTGGTAATGACGATTGAGAGGATCGGAGGGGTATACTTACGCATACCAGTTTGCGATATCTTATCGAGAAGTACTAATAGTTTTATTTAGTCGGCTACACTTCCCCAAATCCACTTGTCTATTCCCCTATTCCTTCCCTACATCCAAACTAACGTTGGCAGAAAACATGTTTATCTTCGGCAGAAAAAAAAAGTATTTTTCGTGTGCTGAAGGGTGAAATAAACAAATAAAAGAACCTTTTTCAAAACTCTCAAATGTTTGTATGTAAGGGAGTATACAAACTCTTTCTCTCAGGCCGAACGTCAGTTTAGGATTGTTCTAAAAAAAAAATCCAAACGATGTCAAGCGGGGATCGAACCAAGGCCGGCTGGTAGGCAAGGCTGTATGACACGACCACGCTAACTACATATCTACTGGTGATGTTGCATAAATGCGTGATAATTGGAAAGTGTTTTCTGAGAGTAAAAAAGAGAGTATAAACGTGAATCTATATCCTTTGGTCTATATGTGGCAAAGTATGTGAAAAGGTTTAATGTGTGCTTATTTGCAATGTGTCTCTTGTTTCCCCCGTTCATGTTGCTCTTATGTTGCTATAACATATATATTATACAAATGCTGTACTAGTATGGAAGTGTAGCACATTTTCTGTTATCTTTAAGCTCATTTAATGTAATACATTTGGATGCCAAAACATCTACTAAAAATAAATTTTGGGTGGCTCTTATGACATACATGCAGCTAATTTTTCAGCCACTGGAATAATCTACTTTTTAGATCGAGATTTCCTCGATATAATTTATGAAAGACTAGCTGACCCGGTGAACTTCGTCCCACGAACAATTGATATTTTCATTCAAACAATTTCGAATACCCAGAAATTATTTTTCTGTACGTGATCTATATTCGTGGTATATAATTTACTTTTAGGTATATAAACCTGACACACACCAAGACGCATCAATCCTGATACTGACTGTTAATTCCGTTGCTCCGTTGTTGAGTTAAATCGTGAGGAACGGACACCAAATCATTTTTAGTTATATAGATACGGATGTTTAGTAAATGAAACACGCTATTAAGTAATAATGCGAGTAAAAATATTGGGTCTTCAATCTTGAGATGAAGTTCTTTTAAATAAAAACAAACCAATCCGAAATATTCTTTATATTTTCACTGAAATATTTCGGTATAGTTTTTCAACTTTTTTTTTCATATTGAACGCTTTATATTTTGTCAACCTTCCGACCCACATATGGCAAGCATATCGTAAATCGTCGTAAAAGCCTTCGGAACCTCCGAACTGAATAAATAACAAGCGACGAACGCGGGCTGCTGGCGATGGGCTACTTTTCAGGCCGCTCGCGACACAGATTCTCACCCGGTTGTAGCTGTCTACCATCCGCGCGGGTTCAGCTGCCAGCGCCGAGAATCCGTTATTTTCACTAAGAACAAGAAATCAGACGACCTACTTTTTACCTACACAAGCCGAGTGCGCCGTAAAATACCTGCCCACCAGCTTGCCTGTCTGCCTTCCTGTCTTCGAATGTAAATATGGACCCCAGGGAGCGAGAAAGTTAAACTCCCAAGCATAAAAAGTCATCTTCATGGGAGAGTGTTGCATTCCGAAAGGGCGGTCGTGGGATGGTTGGGCAGCGCCGTTGTAAAGGGAAAAGACTACAAGATAAATAATGAACACGCTGTTGTTTTTGGGGGAGCTTTTTTCTCTTCTTTCAACGTGGTTCCAAGAAGTGAAGAACGCAAGAGTACACAGCCTCCGGATCTTCGGTCTGTGATGGTTGATAAGAAAACGAAAGACTGGCGGATAAGAATAGTGAGAAGAGGGAAGTGTGTGTGGAAGTGTGTGTAACGATCGGATCCAGCAGCGCGAAAAAGGCAGGGTAAGTTTATACGAGAATAATTGATATATTTTTTTCCAGCCTTCGTTGGTTTCTTCCGAACTTTTGCGTCTGTATGTAGTTCAGACATCTTTTAATGGCTTTCCTAGTAATTAGGTCTGCTGATTTTGGGAAATAAATTGGGTAACCCGCGCGTATGTTGGGTTAAATGTCAAAGTTTTTGCACAGCACGGGGGAAATTCGGGTCAATACGTCAGGGGTACAAGGCAACGTTACCGGTGATCATTTCAGCACATTTCCAATCGGACCCACCCTGCAATCCGATATAATAATAATAGGAAATCATTGATGGATCATTATTTTGAAAATATGCCTAACATTCGAGATCACGCGATCACGCGTGATCGAAGAATGTGTTTCAATTGTTTCTACGATTGTAAATTAACTTTTGCCGAATACCTCAAACGGAAGCAAACGGAAGAATCTTTTGCTACCGTAGGTGATTGTGCGTCTAAACCAGTGTTTCTCAAAGTGGTCAATATCGACCCCCTGGGGTCGATTTCGTTTTCCCAGGGGACCATAGGAACGAAAATTGACTTTGGGGGTCGACGGGGTCTGAATGTCGACCCCTATGAAATAACACAAGTTCTTATTTGAAATATTTAGGATGCTCCATAAGTTGTTTTACGTGAATCACCCTGTTATAAAAATGACCAGCGTTGCCACATTTTATCCTGTAAAATTTTCTGAAAAAACTGTATATCTGTTGGAAGATTGAAACAAAGATTTATTTTCATTTTGAATTTATTGTTCTTTTTTATGGTTTGCTTAAGTTGTATCAATACAACAGAATAAATCATAAAAAAAGTTTTCTCATAATAAATTGTATGATGTTTATACATGGTTTTGTTGAACATTGCATTTCTTAAATTTTCCGTAAATTTCCGATTGATCGATGGAAGCCAACCGATTTCAGAACATTGTTTTGTTGGCATTGTGAAGCGAGAATATTCACTCAACCCACGCTGATGAATGTGCAATTATCAAAAAGTGTCCCAAAAACATCCTTAGTATGGCTGGAGAAGTGAGGTGACATTTCATATGGTTCAACATTTTTATAAATCAAGGTACATATCTTCATGACTCAACGATAAAAAAACAAAATTGATAAGAAGGTAGACAGAGAAAATGAACTGTAATTAATTTCACATTTAAATTAGAATTTGAAAAAAAAATCTTGAAATTCTGTATCTTTGAAGAAAATCTGTAATCCTTTATTCTGTATTCTGTATCTGAAATTTGGCGAAAAATCATTAAAATACAGAATATTCAGTATTTGTGGCAACCCTGAGAATGACTTTAGTAGAAAATATTATTGCTGTACATTTTAGAAGCTCAACAAAATGATGAGCGTGTACAAAATGAAAATAAAAAGTACAAACAGTACAAGATAAAAAATTCGGCAATTAAAAAAACGTTGTTTGAGCGTCTGAGTCCTTCAGACATGTTTACATTTCCCTGTATTTTAAACATATACGCGATTTAACACGAAGGAAGTCATCATGAAATTAATGTTTAAATATGTTCCTGATATTTTACTGTATAACTAGCTTGCCCTTAGGTTGCAAGTTCATATGCGTTCTGTAATACGTTGAAGCTTGAATGATGATGTACTCAACTTCTAATTTAATTCAAGAGATTATAAGGTATTTACATAACTAAAAGAAGCGAACTAGATTAAAGTGATTGAAAAAGGATTTCCAAAATGCTTGGTCATCTATGTGCATGGCGCAACAATTTTTTTAAAATTATTTTAGGAAACTTGAGAAGGGTCGCGAAGAGGAAAATGTTTTTCAATTTATTATAGACCAACAGTTTTTCTCTGCAGCTGAACTAGTCTACATTACCCAGCAATGAAGTTCTTTTGCTAGGGTATGTTCGATATATAAAAGATGAAAGTATGTGCCGCGAAGTTATTTTGCTACATATATGAAGACAGAGGAGAATCGATCGGGTTTTTTTTTCACCGAAAAAGCTATTCCATGGAAGAACATTGAGACTGATGGCGCACCATCTATGGTTGGTCGTCATCGTGGTTTTACAGCTCACTCGAAGTTTAAACTGCGTAAGGTACTGGCCATTCACTGCCTGATTCACAGACAGTATTTAGTAGGCAAGAAATCTGAGCCCTAGATCGCAGCGGTCTTTTTATGTTATGAGTGCTATCAAGAACCTTCGAAGCAATTGTTCGAACACTCGATTATTTGCTCAGCTATATTTTCAGCTTTTTTAAATTTGTGTTTCAGCTGCAGGGTGACGATTCCAGCTTGATTGAAACAATATCAATAATATCGGCCCTTCTAACAAAACTTTCAAAACAAAATTTAAGCAGAAGAAAATGTTCACAGTTTCCGCATTTGTCAAAATTATCACAAAAGCTCCAAGACCATGTTATATTATTACATGTTTCAAAACTCACTTGGACGCATTACACAAGGGTTTCACTAAAATGTTTTTAGATCTTCAAAATTATCAAATTCTTCGATGGATAATAAATTAGATGAGGCAGGAGTACAACCAAGGTTGTCAGATGTTCTAGTTATAACGAAACATCTAAAAACAGTATCCTGCGATGTGAGACATTGGTGAAGAATATCTTCTCGTTTTTTCATCATCATACTTTGTCGAAAAAGGCTCCATTATGGTTACAAACAACGCGAAACCGAAGGAACCATTTGAAAATCAACGAATGCGGAGATTTAAGGCTTCAACTAACCAATATTGAACCGTATTTTGATATTTTGTTAGTTGTGGATAGATTGGTTTGCGATTTGAATGTTTTTAAAGTTTGTGAGCAATTTGTATTTGTATTTATTACACTTGAGATTCACTAAATTTTATCTCTTTTTATTTTGTTGAATATGAAGAGAAAATATTTTTTTTCTGTATTATAGTGACTTTCAACACTTTTGCCTGGTTTGTCATATTACTTCCATTTTTTGGAGGAATTTCGGGATGTGAATTGAACTCGTGACCGTGAGAGGTGCCAGATCGCCAGATCGCTTCCGTGAGAAAATAATGTCAAGTTTCTTCATTTAACCAACTGCAATGTTTTCAAATTGATAATTATTCAGTAAGAAAAAACCCAAAGATATGATTTTCAAAGAAATTTGACTATGAGGGTCTAAGGTATGACTTAATTCCGGAAAAGGGGTCTCTTGCCCAAAACAGTTTGAGAATCCCTGGTCTGAACGATCCATCCATTCATGGCATCTTCAATTGCGCACTCACACACAGCCACCCAACCATGTTGCGTAAGGACCGTATCGTTATTTATGGGTACGCCTTAGAGTCTCCGTCTGAAAAAGACTATAGCTTGTTTTGACAGCTGTTTATTTTTCTCCTGTTGTTGACACAGTTAGCGTTCAGTTAGCATTGTTAAAAGATCGTTTTTTCCTAAAAGTGCAATCATGAGAGGGCTAACAGAAGAAAAACGAAAATCCATTGTGACCAGATACTGCTCCGAAACAGGAATATCAATGAGAAAATTGGCGAAGGCGGAAGGAGTAAGCGTCCATGCGGTCCAAAACGCTATCAAGCGATTTGGTATGTATAATACATTGAAGGATCTACCCGGTCGCGGCAGAAAACCTGGGCCATCCAAGCCAAACTTGGATAAAAAGATTTGCAGGCAATTTGAAAGAAAAAAGGAATTATCGATACGGGATTGCGCAAAAAAGTGTGGAACATCAATCGGTATGGTTCAACGTGCCAAAGAACGTAACTCACTGAAGGCATATAGAAAGCAAAAATGTCCCAAACGCAGCCAAATTCAGGCAAGTTCCGTGAAAACCCGTGCCCGTAAGCTTTACGATGGGATTTTAAGCAAACGCGAACTGTGCATCGTCATGGATGATGAAACCTACGTCAAACTGGACTACAAAACTCTTCCTGGGGCACAGTTTTACACTGTAAAGCAAGGAACAGATGTCCCGAACGCGGAGAAGTCAATTTTTTGCGAAAAATTCGGTAAGAAAGTGCTGGTTTGGCAAGCTGTTTGTCAATGTGGCATGAAATCATCTCCTTTCTTCACTCTCGGGAATATGAATGGTGAAATTTACCGGAAAGAATGTCTCCAAAAGCGTGTGTTACCGCTCATCCGAAAGCACACTGGTCCGACACTATTTTGGCCTGATTTGGCATCATGCCACTATGCACGTTTGACCTTGGATTGGTATCGCGAGAATAATGTCGATTTTGTGGAAAAGGAGATGAATCCTCCAAATTGTCCGCAAATAAGACCTATTGAAAAATTTTGGGCTTTGATGAAGGGACGACTGCGGAAGAAGGACATGGCAGCCGATGACCTTGAGCAGTTCAAAAAGGATTGGATAAATGTGAGCAAACAAGTCGATGAGACGGTTGTCCAGAACCTAATGAGGGACATCAAGAAGCAGGTGCGATCATTGGCGCGAAAATCAGAATCTTGATTATTTTTTACTGTTACTCCTTTCTTTCATTCATAAGATACAATATTTTGATATCAGAACTGAAAAATAAATGCAATATTTGAAATAAAGCTGTGTTTTGAGCGTACCCATAATTAACGATACGGTCCTTATGCTGCCATTTAATAAGGTGCAGAGAACGTTACTCGAGCAACCGTTCGGCCTGCCAAGCTGGCTGCCTCAATTTCCCTCCGAGCAGGTTTAGACCCCGTTAGAAGAGCAAAAGAGCCCGTATGCATCGTAGCAGGCCGCCCATCTCTCCCGGAGTACAATCACGAAAACAAGAAAAAAAGAACTGGTAGAACTGAATGGCTTGATGTACATCATCATCATCATCAAAGTAGGTTGGGTTTTAGAATGGAATGGCCGATCTCCGGGATCTCATCATTTCTTCCTCCTCTTTCTTTCGTTCCGGAGAAAGACCTGCCTACTTGCTCACTCTCGTGAAAGCCTTGGTTGGCTGGAAAGTGGGTCAGTGGTTCTTACTGTTTCTTGAAGGCTTTTTTCCCGTTCTCTTTTTATAGGTCTTTCTTCGATGTTGTTCTTTGTTTTTTTCCCTGAACATCCGCATGCTCTCACGTGTCTGGACTTTTAACTAAACCCGTGTGGCTGAGCGGATGAAGTATTCTTGGGCTCTGGGGCATAAGCAAGTGTCGTTATGTTTTGGAATGAAATGCTGATTAGACCTACTTTCTCGAGATTAAATTCGTGGGAAAGAATGAAACTATTTAACTAGCATAGATAATCATAGAATTAGAACTCAATGAAAAGTGATGCATCAACTGGAATCGATAATTATTATTATAATTAGTTATAAAGTAATCACTTCAATTGGAAGTTAAACTAAGCTTCGAGTTGGAACTCAGTGTTATAACATAGGGAGTACCATAACCTCTGAAACGCACCGTTACATCTATTGCTTCTTGAATTTTAGATCGAATTTTTCCCCGCGTCTGTTTCTGTTCGTTTGGCTTCTGACTTACAATAATACCCATGTAATAGGCAACGTTTAATAGCCCAACAGAGAGAGAGAGAGAAAAAAAAACGCCAAGAAACCTCAGATCCGTCCACATCCGACGCGCAAAATCACGGTAGCGGAAAGCGCCCGAGCGCGTAAAAAAACACGCAACAGAGATCGCCTCATTTTTTTTTCTTCTGTTGCAGATGAACAAAAATTAGATATGGGTATGAATTCTTCGCTTTTCGCGCTGTTTTTTTTTAATCGTAGGCCAGCAAACCGAATCGTAGACGAAGGAAAATGTGTAGCGATAAAACCAACATGTGCATTTTTTTTAAAATAAGATAACATCTTTCATTTCGGTGGTTCAAAACGAAAAAAAGAGAAACTGTAAATTGATTAGTCTCGACCCGGAGATTTTTGGGGTCTCCGAATTAACGAGATCGAAATTGGAGCCTCAAAGTGATCTTGATGCGAAAGCTTCTGTCTGGAGTTTTCGGTTTAAATGTTGATCACGATCATTAAGGCATTTTTAGAGTATTTATTTTTCTCAAAATTTCACTAAATCAAACTGAGAATCTACGGAATCACAGTAGGCATTAGTTTTCCGGACAAGTTCGTTTGTTTACATCGTGGTTTCACCGGAGTAAGTCACGATTCGATCAAAACGAAGATCCCGGTCTATTCGTTCGAGAATTAGCGACACTTTCAGAATTCGCCAAAACATACGGATTGTGACGTTCTGGATCGGTTTGGGGGAGGTCTACATCTTGTTCGGGAGGATTTTCTTTTCTATTTGGACTTGCAAAGCTGCCACTGCTCGAATTCCAACTGTTTCCGCCCAGATAGGTTTCTGAGCAGAGTTCTAGTAAAGATGAGTAGACACTAGACTCGATGCAGTAAAGATGAGATCGATGGCTTTATTCCCGTTTCCACTTCAAGGTGAAAACGAAATGAACGGCACGCCATTGAACTACGTTTTACGAATTAGTAAAGTGTCAAAGATAACTATGGGTTTTCAGACAGAATGAACTCCTTTCAAATGGAAATTATGAATGAAAATGACCTTTTCCGTATCAAATTAGTGTTCAATGAGAATGGAAAACTTTTATTTCTTCATGTGGTAGAATAATCTCTCACAAATATTGTATCTGAATATTTTATTTTATAATGATAAGTTTTAGTGGAAAACTAATTTCGTATTCAGATTTCGACACCGTACCGTTGTCATCACGGATACACTTTATTTCGTGTTCACCGTGAAGTGGAATCGAGAATAAAGCGGCGAATATACACAAAGAAGCTTGATCTATACTGATCGATGAGTTTATTGTGACTGGCTCTACTGATCATTTTATCGTTTGGATTGGGGAATCCGTTTTCCACCTGTTCCTATCTGGTGACAATTCTTTTGTTATTGTTCGCTTGTTGTGAGTGTTGTTTTGTGTTTCCTTCTGCCGCTTGTATGTACACAAATGTTCTTGCAGGCAATTGATCCTGATAAAGAGGTAAGTGACAATAACGATTTAATGTACAGCAACGCTAACCGTTCTCGTTTACAGGTGCGAACTCAGGCAAATTTTAAGTGTTTATAGTAATCCCTGTGTAGTTTTTGAATGTGATAAATAAAGTGTTTTGTTTAGAATGAGGTTTGTGTTTTTTTTTGTTTCTACTTGTCTAGGCCGAAACACCAACAGTCTGCGAGAAGGTTATTGTTCTTTTTGTGCCAATAAGCAACCAAACGGGACGCTGAAGCAGAACATAGTGACCAAAACATGCGCTCGGGTGTTTTACAGCAAGGTTCTAACGAGTTACCAAGGTTTCTGGCTTGTGAGCGATGAAACTTCTTTTTATCAAATTTGTTGATTTATTAAGGGTCATTAACATTTAGCTGTAACAGAGCCGGAATTATCGTGTACTTGTTACGTTTATCGTGTCTATTAATCGGAAATTACATAGTTGCCATTTAGGCGTAAGAGTATTTCTTCTGTTACCTTATTCAGTTAGACCGGACAGCGGAGACAGTTGATTGTGTTATTAATAGCGCAACAGTCCGATGTTTCTTGTTTCAAACAGAGTTTGTATGGATGGATAGAGGACAGAACTTCGACAGTGAATCGATCTCCATCGCTGATGATTGTTGCGTGGACGTAGTTATGTTATAAGAACACGAAGATGATCAATTTAGAGCCCTGAGTTTTGAACTTACGATCGAACGAACGCGCAACCAATGTGGCTACGAAAACCTCCAATGATGAAACTTATGTTAAAAATTGGGCAGCTCTTCGGTAAATATTTTTTTTAAGATTTGGCTCCTTTTTGCTGACGGGTTTGCTAGAAAACATCTCACCTAACAAGGAATTAACAGACATGGACAAAAAAGGTTCGATACGATTAAGAATAAGATCTCGCTGCTTTCAGTGATATCGCGAAAATGGAGTGGATTTCAATAATAGGACCTCAGCGTAGAGGTTAACGTCGTTAACATCATCATTCATTTGATCAATGCGTTAGTAGTTGTAGAATCGTCGGAAAATATAATATAAATTACGATGAGCAAAAATCAGAAGATGCAAAATATTTAAAATATTTCAGTTAAGAACAAGAGAAAACAAAATAAAATAAAATATATATTAGATTACTATTTTTCCGACAGTCAAATTTTGTCATTTCTCAATCTGGATAACGAAGCTTATAAATAACTTCGATAGTTTAAAGGGAGATATTTTGAATGTACAGTAGAATCCTGATTATCCACGGAATAGAATAGCGAGGTCTTTGGCTCTCAACCCATTGATGTAATTTTTCTAGTACGCCTTACACGCTCAAGCAAAAATCAGAAGATGCAAAATATTTAAAATATTTCAATTAAAAACAAGAGAAAACAAAATAAAATAAAATATATGGTAGATTACTATTTTTCCGACAGTCAAATTCTCAATCTGGATAACGAAGCTATTGAATAACTTCGATAGTTCAAAGGGAGATATTTTGAATGTACAGAAGAATCCTGATTAACCACGGAATTGAATGGCGAGGTTTTGGCTCTCAACCCATTGACGTAATTTTTCTAGCACGCTTAAAGACTCAATATTTTCATCAATATCAAGATGTCATATGACCAGAGATGCCAACATTCCTGATTTTTCAGGATTCCCAGACTTTTTGGCACGTTCCCAGATTTATTATTATATTTTCCGGGTGAAATATATTGGGTCCCTTTCAAAGCATTCCTGGTTGGAAATAAAAAATTGCGATTACAACTTCTCGGTCCGCACATGTATAATGCTTACATTAAATTAAATTCTCCTGATACAAAACAGTACCTCGCTTTTATTAGTCAATATTTATGATCGTTCGAAAAGACTGAATAGTCAATTTCAAAGTGAAAATCTCTCTAAATTTTTACAATGCACAATCGCACAATCGCACAATAATAACGAGATTAAATTCAAGCAACAACATTACCTTGTATGTACGAGTAGCAGAGTTATTGAAGAAGAAATGCGTTTCAGAGTGTGATGTTACTCAAGAGAAACCTTTTGAATTTAAATCAATTCAAATAGCATCTAAATTTTAAAAAAATCAACAAGTTGCTGATATGTTTTCCTCATTTCCTCATTCCATTCATTCCAAAGTATGGAAGATGAATAGAAAAAAAATCTGAATATCGATTTTTGAGAAAATATAAACAATCATACGATCGCTGCAAAATCTTCTCAATCTTCTTCAATTTTATGGCCTTGAATTGTTTGCTCTGGAAGAGTAAAATTTTGAGGCTGATGAAAGGTGAAGGATGGCGAAAGATTGTGGAAAAAAATATATAAGAATGCAAAATATAGAATGAAATAGAAAAAAAATGCAAGTATGTCTATAAAAATAATGCTCTTGTTTTCCCAAAATTCGGCACGAACCTTCCGGACAACCCAATATGAGCTATCCCGATTTTATCCTGATATTTATTTTCATTATTCCTGTTTTTTGAAAATTCTAGTTGGCAACCCGTTTTATGACAGCCGACACTTGATGTTGATGTAGATATCAGGAGGTCTTCGTAGTCATATTGGTTGCGCGTTCGCTTACTAAGCGATCAATCGTGAGTTCAGAACTCGGGGCCCTTAATTGACCATCTTTGTGTTGTTCTAGAAAAACTACTTCCACACAACAATCATCAGCGATGGTGATCGATTCAGTGTCGGAGTCCTGACCTCTCTCTATCCTTATGCAACAATAGAAACACCGGGCTGTTGTGCTATAAACAATACAAAAATGATCATATCAACTGTCTCCGCTGTTCGGACCACTGACAATAGAAGAACAAAAAGAAATACTCTTACTCCTAGAATGACACTGTTTAATTCACAATTTATAGATACCACGTATATGTAACATGTAAACATGTACACGACTAAATTCGGCTCCGTCACAGCTAAAATGCTAATGAGCCTAAATAAATAAACAAATGGGATAAAAAAAACTATGCCATTTGTTTTTCGGAGAGTTTTTGTGTTCGATTGTGTGATTAGTAGAATTTTTTAAAGAAGGATTTCAGCGGGGAATCTTCCAAGAGGCATGGTGTTAAAAATGGTGATATTGACAAGTCACTCCACCCGAGATCCTGCTAAATGTGATGTACAGTTCCATGAAAAAGAGCTCGCCTTTGTAACGGCTGTCAGATGAAGCGATGGATCTTTCAGAATTTATGGCGAAACATTGTAAAAAAAAAACTTCAAAAAATATTAACCCATTTTATGCCAAGCGTTCGAATTCAATTTAATTCACTTCGAATTCAAAAATATGTATGTTCATACAGTATTATAATACATTGGTAAAACATCACATTTTGTGATGTAGGAAACAGGAAATTGGATCGAACCTTCTAAAGGAACAAAAATGTAGGTTTTGGCCAACACTTTTGTTTAGCGATTTTTCTATTTTTTGTCATTTTCGGGAAAACAGAAGAACGAAAAAAAAATAATTCTTGAAGATTGGAGTTTCTGTAACGCCAAAAATCACAATTACACCAAATGACTTTTGTTAATAAAATATGTTTTACAGCTTGGTCGTGACCAATCGTCGTGACCAATGAGCATCAATAACTGTTAACAAAATCTGGTTATCATTGTCAAATTTGTTCAATCATTCCATAATCCAGATTAAGATGGCGCACTCTGAATGATTCATTTCAACCTCAAATGACAGCACGATCACAGCATGTAATGAAACTTACAGCATGACCAAAAATTGCTTCGATTATGCTCAAACTTTGTGTTTTTTTCCTTCGAACAATTTTAAACTCGTATTTTTTACTCCGTCCTCAAATATGGTGATCTGAAAAAATCGGTATTTTTCGCAAATTTTGCGGAGTATACAAATATTCAATAATTCAAAAATTTACCTGAACCATACCTGAACTTAAGGTATGAAAAAAGCGAAACCTTTGATTTTATTTAAGAGGTGCCCATTAGCGTGGAATTCTCCAGCTCGTTATCGCAGAGAAATATCTCCCTGTTTTAATTTGTCAAGTGAAAATTTGTGAGCTTTCTAGAAATTATACAAGTGACCCCTTAGTCTACGATTTAATTTCCAAAAGTGCGAACCAAATGCAAACACTTTCGGTCCGCACGGGTAGCCCTAGGACTAAATGTCACAATTTCACAAATCAGCATTGAAATTTCTAAAATTTTCATAAATTCATATCTCCGTTTTGGTGAGATAACTAACGTCGAAATTCGTTGAATCGGAAGGGATTTCCAATAAAAATATGCAAAAAAATAATAATAAAGGAGAATGTTTCGAGTATTCAGCGTATTCAGAATGTTATTTTTGGTAAATGGTTCATTTATTTTCCAACAACTTTGTGAAACATCTTAATTTAATCAGAAATCTGGATTTTGAGTTACGTTTTTTTGAAAAAAAAAGATTAATGATTTTGGATACGTCCTTTTCAAAAATCAGTCGCAACTTAATTTGATCATATGATAATGAAACTTGTGATTTGAGTAACTTCCATCATGTGTACAAAGTTTCAACAAAATAACGTCAAGAGAAGACGAAGAGTGTAGCGTCATAATATATTGTTTTTCGGCTGATTTGGGGTGGAATCGCTCCAAACTATTATTCATATTTTTTTCTGAAAAAAGTCTATGATTTTGGGTATACCCTTTAAAAACCAATCGCAATTTAAATTTATTCTATGATCCTATGTGCAAAGTTTTAATTTTTTTCGACTAATTTCGCTCTATATTATTCTTTGGGTTGTTTGTTGTTGGTTTCAACAAATAAATTTGTACCTTTTAATCCTTTCGACCGATTTGTGTTTTATCCATACTGTGAATGAAAGATATTTCGATGAACTTTCTTGTCATGTATTTCTCCATTTCTTTTATCTTCCTTTGCATGATATTTCATTCGTGTTCGTATGTTGTTTGCTTACAACAACGGCGGTCAGTCAAAAAATCTACTTTCCAGAGATAATTGAGAAGAAGAATAAGTTCCATAAAAGCGTCTGGCATGAAAAAAGATTCCGATTCCAATTTTCGATTCTTTATCGATGTTTTAAAAGTATTTAAGTGACATTTGCTTAGAAAAAAAATTTGAAAAAAGGATTTTTCGGAGAATTGGGTAACTTTGAAAAATTAGAACTCAAAAACGATAAAAAGCCGCTCTTATTTTTGAATATGTTATGAAAAAAAGCTTTCTAGAAAAAAATATAAAAAATATAGCGTCCTCTAGTCCAAAGCCATGTAAACAATAAAAAATAAATACAATCAATAATTATGAAACCAAAATCCAATTTTTTTGCAAGTGTAATATTTTCGAAAAAATAGCTAATTGGCTTTAATTTGACATGTCGACAATCAGTAGGTAGTTCAAAAGTAATGAATTTGGAAAAAAGGCATTTTTACAAAAGAGGAAAAAGTTGATTTTTCGAAAATGGTTGAAATGGAAATGGGCACCGTAATGAGAAAAAAACCAGTATAATATTTTGCGGAAAAGAGCAAAACTACCACTTTTCACGATAATCTGAGAATCATTACATCGGTTTGGCATGTAATGATTGTTTGTTAAGTTTAGAAAAAAGTTTTTTAAATAGTCTTTAATCTCTGTTATTTTTTCCAACAATTAAATCTATGTTTTACAACTAATAGTGAAGTAGTATTACGAAAATAATCAATGAACATTGCCTCCAATCATTCATTACCCTTCATCGATTGTCAGAATCAAGGTAACTGTGGATCACATGTGACTCCCGCTCAAAACAAGCCTTGGAACAGTTGCCGTGACCGTCGTCATGTACGCACATAAGCAGCCACAGCAGACGCTTAACCTACTGAGCGAAATAACGTGAAACCAATTGACAGAGGTAAAGATCGGTAGAGAACGGGTCGGTGGTAGAACATGCCATGGTTACTTCGACGATCCACGCGTCAGCGCGACGTCAGCGTCTCAAAGTCAAGGCAAGAGAAAAGCTTCCGAGGAGCAAACGACGACGTAACATGTGCTTTTTTCTTTTCCTTATGTCAGAATCTCACCAGAAGCTTGCTCTCCCGACTTGACTCGACTTTCAGTCCTCTCCCCGTTCTCGCCAAGTGGGGTGAATCGCGTCTTTTAAGAAATTTCGTCCGAAGAAAACCCCAACAGGGCACGATCGCGCGATCGCGCCTTCTTTCTCACACACACACACTCACTCTGAAGAATGAACAGAACAAAACAGACTGTGGAAACTGGGTTAAACGTAAAACTAACGGTTCTTCTTTTAAGACCCGATTCTCCTCACGCACTGCCTCGCCTTGGAAAGCTACGGGACCACGCGTCTCGCTGTACGGGATTCAACGGGATGATGATGAAAGACGGAGACGGAGACGAGCGAAAGAGAATTGTTAATTGGCCACGGGAGTCGCGGCCACGAATCATGGGAAACAATGAGAGGTGTGCGCGCGCCAGCTATTGTCTTATTTTTTGTCTCGTTCTAGCTCTGGGTACCGTCGTCTCTGGCAAACGAAGGCGATCCCTTATTTTCGTTGGGAATGGATGCTGTTTGAGAGGAGTGGGAAGCTACCGGTGGACAGAGTGGTTCCTGTGATACCAAAGGAGGTACGCATTGACGTCATTGAATTGTTGTGAAAACGAGTTGGAACAAAATTAGAATCAATTGGCGAATGTAGAATTGTAGACGGCAAAATCATACCATCGAAATTACGAACAAATTGGTGACGCATGTTTTGTATTGTCCGTATTCTTTTTGATTTGATCAATTCAAAAGTATGAATTAAAATGTACTTGTTTCGATTCGCTTGAGCGATTGGTACTCCCTGGCGAAAGCTCAAGTCAGTTATGTAGAATTCAGAACAGAGAAAACTAGCTCTGTCTTGGAATTGGTTAACTGTTTTTCATAAAGTAGCGAAACATCCCTTAATCTAGGTTGAACGCTTACCTTAACATGTTCTACCTGTGCGATCATTTGATTCCACATCGATCGTTATTTTCGAGTCAATAGACTTATTTAGTTTTCTCTTCGCTTCTAAAAATACCTTGTCAGTTTTTTGAACTTGCTGACTTGAACTTGAAGGTAACATGTCCGTGAACCGTAACCTTATGAACTTTTGTCCTGGAAGTTACCCAAAATCCATCTTCACGTACATTTTATCGTTCATGAGCATCATTGGTATAGACTAAATTACTGCCTTTGCTGTACAATCTTCGATTGAGTTTTTGTACGTCACTGGTCATAATCATAGAGTCGACCTTGTTTTACTACAGTACAGTTTGGTTACTTGTTGGAGCGGAAAGATTGATATCCTTCTCGGCGACGGGTTATTTGTGCTGATCCACTTTAAATACAGTTTCCCGTCTAGGGAAAAATTAAAAACAACTTACGCGGTGCAATCATCCAGTTCAAAAATGTACATGATCTAACTGGCACCACGTCGGATTTTCAAATTAAGCGTCCAAAATTAATTGTCATGTCTCGGCTTCCGTCTGTCATTACTCATCTACTAGGATTATACCGGAATTTCATCACTGAAAGAGTGGCGCTATCAAAATAAATTGTTAACACAACATTTTCCTATAGTCAGTGTTGCAAACAAAATTTCTTGTGTCGAAACGTTGAACATGTTGCAAAATGCATTTGAAAAATCAACCATGTCGAAAACACGGGTATAAAGTAGGGGTGGCCATACTTTTTACCACCACGGGCGACTTTTTTTTTCAAATACAGACGGCCAATACCAAATGTTTAAGTGATAAGTGGTAATTTGATCGTAAGATTTTATGTAAAATGTTGTTTTAAGTAGCGAATACAATAACTTCCTCTAAAAAACTAATAGAGAATTCAATTTTTACTGTGAACAATTTTATTTCAAATACATTTGATCCTAAATGTATTTATTTTGTATCTGATAAAGTGCTGGAAACATAAGATTACATTTTTCCGACAAGCTTTTTATATTTTTGTTCAAATGACTAAAAATTATTGCAAACAGGCCGCCAAATGGTAATCTGTCAAACGAGAGCGATGTTTTGTTCTGATTGTATTGATGGTAGAAAATATTGTTCTCGGATATAAATATATCCGAAAAACGTTATCAAAAATACAGTAGATTTCCATAAACATGGATACTTTTCCTCGCAAAATAAATTCCAATAAGTACTGTCAGATGAAACTCTAGACTTCAAAAACATATCACAATTGAAATTGTAGATTTCATTTTCAATTCGTGCTTTTTAATTTCATTGATGTTTACTTCTGTTAATTCCATCATTGAATAGGAATGACATCAATTATATTATGTCCTCTATTTATGAATATCTTCAAATCTTCTGTCGAATTCATCGGTAATAAAGAAATTTCATCAGCATAACGATCGTATTCATGTGTTTTAATTTGTTGATTTAGTTGCATTATTTTCGTTGTTAACGTTTTCAAACAATAATTCATCTGGTCCAATAGAACTCATTCGATATTTCACCGTCTTCAAAATATTTCTTATGCGATGCGGTGCGATACGATGCGAAGCGATAAATTGGAGCTCATTGCGAGCTATGGTACACTAATCGCTTTAGATCGCGTGTTTTTTGACGTTTAATAATATCACAATCCATTCCATACTACATGTAAACAGCCCAGCACAAGGATGCCAGATATGATAATATGTCTACGTTCAGAAAACCGATTGAATTGTTGTGAGATATTTATTTTGGGGGGCTCAAAAGGAATGGAGTACAAGTGACATTTCGATTTTCTCTTAATCAATCCTCTATTTTGTTCATAACTTACCTGAAAACACATTCCCAGCTGTATTTGACAATTTGAAAGATAGATTAGACCCTCGTCTATCGGTTTCTATAGGAAACTCAAATTGGAACGAACATGGGACAACTATGCGTAGAACGGCAGTACAGAGACTTGAAAGTTTATTCGCCACTAGAGAATACAAATCGCGAGTGTAGTTTATTTTATACTATACGGCGTAAAAGTAGAACTAACGTTGCAATATTTTTGTTTTCCAGCACTGCATTTGCATTTCGAGCAATCGATTCACCGTGCAGCAGTATGAAATTTGTTTACCACGTTTTTCTTTCTTGATAATGGTTTATATTATAATAAGCACATTTTTGTAATTGTATTGAGATATTTATAATACTGGTCGAGTAAGAGCAAGAGTTACATGCAATCATCAATCAATTATTTTCATTGAAATTAAGAACAAACTTAGAACTGTCTCTAGGGATGGCAGTCTGAGAGAGGGTACACTTACTTCACCATAAATCGGAATCATTATGATTGGCGACATATTCACCAATTTGAAGATTCAACAACTGTTAGGCTTAGTGGAGAAGTGCGTATATTCGACGTATTTTCGCATGTTGCTGCATCAAAAAAGTATTTGGATAAGGACGAGACTGCACAAAGAACACCGAACTTACTTCGTATGAGAACATCTTTAAACGCTGGAGGGGTCGTTTTAACTACTTGAAAGAAGATCAAATTTAGTTTCCAAGCTGGCCGGATATCCGTTATCCGGTATCCAGCCAAACCACTATCCGTTACATCACTAGTTTGTATGTTTGAATGTCAGTAGGATTGTTCCAAATTAAAAAAAAATTGACCCCGTTCCTGCTGACTGATTGATCTGAAATTTGAAAGACACCTTTATATCTATTTTATAAAAGTACATATTCCATGATCTTGAAAAATCCAATTTGGCCGCCGCTAAAAATAGCTGAATGGCTTGCGAAACACGCTACATTATGAACAACATAAATTCAAAAAGGTCGCCACCATAAAATGGTTGACCATGGTTTTTTGTGTAATCGCCTCAAATGAAATGATTTGTTTAAAATAGAATACAGTACATCATGAAAATATACCGAAAAAAATTAGGTAAAAAATGAAAATATCAAAAACATCGTTGAATGAATTTATTGTAGAGAAATATACTAATGGTACAGATCTAAAATCTAAAAATTAAAATAAGTAAAAAAAACTTTTAAAGCTAAATAGCTTCATTGTGATTAAACACAAAAATAATACAGATCATGTTCTAAAAGCTTGAAAATAATTAGCGAGGCACCATATGTCCCCGGATTTTCTTTTAGTCTCATCAATGCCGTAGATTAATAAAGGAAGGGGTGTGATAACTACTAACCGCTACTCGCCTAATTATTTTCAAGCTTTTAGTACATTATCTGTATTATTATGTTTAATCAATATGAAACCGTTTAACTTAAAAAGTTTTTTTTGCTTATGTTATTAGATGTCAATACTGGGGAAGCGCGAATTGGACCAATATTTATTTACTGCGTTGGAATATTTTCCATCAACTGATGCAAAAATCTTTTCGATATAGCAAGAAACATTTTGTGACTGTATCAAATTTCGATATGGCTGTCGTACTGGTGGTAGTAAATTGGAGTTAATTGGAGTAAATACATTGAAAATGCAATGATACATAACATGTAGGATTATCAACGATAAATATGATGTATTTTTTTTTCTGTGAACTTTAGATGTGTATTTACCAAACAATGATTTCCCCAGGCTCCTTGGTTCTGAAGTTCGTGTTAGGGAAATACATTCCGGTATACATATATGCATGTGGGGCCAGAATGCCCCCGGGTTTTGAAGTCTTTGTTGGGGAAACCGTATTCCGTTGCTACTCTGATTGCTCCTTTTCATCGATACAATCTGAGGAGCACAAATTAGGCCAAAACTTGGGATTTAGGGCGTTTAAATAATGCTCAACATTTCACAATTATTTAATTGTTTATCTCAAGAAGAATGAAATTTTATTCATTGTGATTGATGCGCAAAAACATTTTCTATCAATTCATCTATTCAAAAAACTGTGCATATCTGGTAGGGGAGGCAAAGTTAGCGTGGTACTGCTGGGAACCATTCACCTAGGATTTCATGTAAGAAAACTTCATTTTTAGCAAGAAAATGTGACAAGACATCCATGTAAGAGAAGTCTGCGATGATTTTCGGAGTGAGACAATTGGACTGACACGTATTCTAAATCTAGAACTGATAGAGAACTTTTAGGAAGTCCTCGCATGACGCGTGTGGAAAACAGCACGGGACAGTTCGGGAACTACACCCAACATTAATTTTTAGCACAAGTTTTGTCATCTCGATTTATTACATTAAATGAGCCTAAAAATTACAGAAAATGTCATGACTCTCGGATACTGGTATAGCAATATAAATAACCCTTAAATGCATGATTTTTTCTTTTTGAATACCTATTAAAAGTAAAAAATACTGTGTTTGAATTACCGTTTAGAAATTATGTAAGCAAGAAAAAACTAATGTACATAAACATCATCATGTATTTAAGGGTTAAGATCAATATGAGCGAGCGAAACAAGAGACACAATGCAAATAAGCACGCAGTAAAGCTTTTCTCATTCCTTGGCACATACACGGTCCAGACCGAGATAGATATAGATTTACGTTTATGCTCTGCCTTTTACTCTTAGAAAACACTTTCCAACTTCATTTTATCATGAGGTGTAATTTTAGATTTATGCATTTATACAACAGCACCAGTGGCTATGTGGATAGCGTGGTCGTGTAGAACAGTCTTGCATTCCAGCCGGTCTTGGTTCGATCTCCGTTGACATTGGTTGGGTTTTTTTTTGGGTATGATCCCATAAGAGATGAAAAAAGAAAGAGATGTCTGCTCCCATTACATACAAAGTAGAGATGAAACGGATAGCCGGTAACTATCCAAACTATCTAAACTATCTAAAACTATCTATCTATCTAACTATCTAAAAAACAATAATTTCTCATTAACACAAGATAAATCACATTTTTTTTCAAAATTAAATTAATATTCACTCATAACATTCATTCATTACCACTATGACTTTTATTATAATTCTTTTAACACAGTCGTTCACTGTAAACACTACTGCAAGGAGCTGAATGATAAACTCTAGCGAACCTTGCCAATTGGGGTACTGCTTAGAGTTTAATGTCCATCAAACGTAAGGAACGTGATTGCGATTGATTCGAAATAATTTCGCATAACAGTCGATTTCGTTAGCAATGGTATTTTTTTCCTGACTGAGATGTAGACTTTCATTTTTGTTTGTCCAATACTCCATGCAGAAAAATTGATACTCTATTCAGGAAAATTCATTATATACGGAAAGTTTAATAATGGCTCATTATTTTTAGGTTAAAAATGTTTTTATTACTTTCTAAATATATCCCTTTATTCGCTTCATGTGCACATGTAGTTTCTGCCAGACAAATAAGGAGCCGAAAAAGAGCCTTCATTTTTTCTGCCGAGGATGAAATGTTTTCTGCCAACGCTAGTCTGGGTGTAGAAGCAGCTGCGAGAGAAGCCTCAAGATCCTGCTGAAACGATAGGAATTCTCGACAATTTCATACAGAACCGAATTTTCGAAACTTGAGAAGCCTTGAGAAGAATTTCAAAACCAATTTTCATCTCTTACCTTACCGAGAAAAAAATTTAAATTTAAGGCAGCACTGTAATGAACTACGGATTGGTGAGATCAACATATGTAACCGACTCAGATGAAATATGACTTCCAATTATAACGCACCGAGAATATTTATTGTTTGTTTGATCTTTCTCAAGGTGTGATGTAACGTATATTTGATCCGAATTCGCTGTGATTGAGTTCAACTGGCAGAAGTCTCAATTTTATCCTGATTTCCAACTTAGACCAGCTTCTAAATTTTAATTCTATAGGAAGCAGGAGTATGAACGATTATTGTGAATAAAATCATAATTATCGAAGCTTCCATCTCGCAAACTCAACGAGGGTTCATATGATCCGAGCCAACAAAGTTGAAGTAACCAATCGTGAACACAAAACACACCAAAAATGAGAAACCGTTTTTTGTTCCGCGATGACTAATGTTTCCTTGCGGCGGCTCAATCAAAAGAGTGAAAGTCTCGAATTAAATCAGTACATTTTCGTAGTATGTACTCTCCTACCCAATTGATCTTCGTCTTCCTGATTGCAACGTTTCAGAATAATTGTCAGTTTACGATGAGCGGAAATAATTCTCATCGATGATTTCGGAACCCTGAATATATTTTGCTACATTTGGTGCATAAAATGTGAGCCTCCCTGTAAAACAAGTGGATTGACAACTTGAAGAAAGTTGCCCCAATCAACAAGCATGGAGATGCAGTAAGCTAGCACTTCCGTTTGGATGACAAACAGAGTCCACGGCTTGGTTAAGATCTACAATGATCATTCCTGAAAGTAGGTTAAACTCTATAACAGCACATTCTCGTCTCATCGGGTTAAAAATAACGAAGAACGATCGAAGACGAACAAAAAACAGGGTATTTGGGAGAGAGAAGTGGAAAGACTACATTAGCATTCTATTTGCCTTCATTTCTTCGCTGGAACCTCCAAAGGTGACAACAAAGCTTCACGGCCCAAACCAGAAGAGGAGACTCTTTATTCAGTGAGAGTAATTTCACAACAACACCCACACGAACACGAACACAAACACTTCACCGAACCCATTCGAAGAAATGGTGGAGGACTCCCACGCGATCGTGAGTATGTGCGCGCGCGCTCTGTTTAGTCAAGAACTCGTACCTGCGAGGAATGGGGCGCTGGGCCGCAAGCTATGGAAAGCCGCGATCATGTAATGGAGTCAAATTGAAACTATCACATTTTCGTGGACAGAATAATCGAAGCTACGTTACGGTTCCCCCCCCCCCCTCTCAGAGAGCCGTAGAAGGGAACCTCGTTCGAAGCACATTTACGTGATTGGAATGACCGAGCTGTGACCACAAGGTATCAGACAAATCTCAAAGGTCTGAAAAGCGGGAAGAGGGAGGCGAAAGAGATCGTAAGATTATGACGCATGGGACAAATGATCATTTTTGAACACGCTCGGAATGATTCATAGTGTCGAAGTTGGGTAATGATGAAAATGAGATAGCTGGAATCATTGGTTTGAAATTTAGTAACTATCCAAACTATCAGAAAAAGAAAGTTCTTTTAACACTTCTAACATATCCTTCTATTTTTCACAGCTAAAATTACTCGATACTTGCCTATTTGACACGATCAGTACACGTCAATATTATATGTTCGTGTTGTATGTCCTAAATTGGGAACCAACGACGCGTGCAAGATTACTGTACTTTGTCCAGAAGAATATATGCGTTTCGCATGCGTACACATTCCAATGCGTTTTGAACGGAACTTTTACTGACTAATTAACAATTGCGGTGTTACGACTTACTGAATTACGATACGGTACTTTTGTAAAAGCAGTGAGTTGGTGATCACACCGAATTAACTACGAGATCCGTACAGTTCTTTAATGATAGTGGGCACCAAAATATATCTTTTTCGGACATCTACCTGATACCTGAAGATGGTTCGCTACGGTCCGATGCAACTGAACTGGTTCGCCGCTCCGTTTCACAGATTTACGCATCGATTATCCGCAGCGTATATCAATCGTTACATTCACGTTGGACAAAGCGGGGGGATCTCATCGTAAAATTCATTCTCATTTCGAAATAAGGGCCTTGATAGTTTTGTTTTAGAAATGATCTGTGGTGTAAACCATGATTGTATTAATGCGCACTAGCCCAGTTCTTAAGGAGAATGACGCAAAATTGGTTTTCGAGCGTCTCAGACAGTCACTTTCTGATTGTGCAGTGGTATTTCGTGAATGATGTGAGGATGGCACCTCATCGATCAAAATAATTTCGTCCTAAAAGTATGGTTTAGCTTCTTCAGTCTGACTTTTCTCAAACATTAACAAAAACACTGATCGGTTGATAACTGTCAACGTTACTTATTAATTCCCTTATCCAAGTTGATACGGCGCACCCTTTATTTGTGCGATCTTGTGAACAAGAAACGAAGTTAACACCAATCAATAATAACCAGCCATACTCAACCTGCGGCCCGCCGGGCTCTTCTGCCTGGCCCGTTACCATTTTGTATGTATAATACACATCGTGCAAATTATTTGACGAAAAATCCTCCGGCCGTTCCTAATGAACGATATTGCATAAACATTAGGCAATGTGATCCTGAACATCCTGAACTGAACTCCTGAACTTTATTCATCATGAACATTATTATTCATTTTGAAATAATATTTATGAACAACTATTCGAGACGAAACAAACAAAGGAGTGCACTCGAAGGAATTTATGTGTATCGTATGATGTCACTCTACGATGTCATGAGCTGTGCCAACAATTCATGGTCGACATGCACGTGAAGGTGAAGAGCAAACGTCTGCGATTCCTAGGGCACAATCAACAGCATTGGCATGAGGAAGAATACATTCACTTGGGCGACGCTATCATTAACAACGCCGACACAGTCTTTTGCTAGTTGCTAGGCCAAAACGCAATACATTGTAATGACACATTACAGCACGTGTGTTCAAACTAAAAATGAAGTTTTTAACGAGCTTCATTTGGTCCCAATCGTTGTTGGTTGTATTCGATTAAACTCAAAAAGCATCGATTGCCAAATATAGCCAAAGCTGATTGGTCTTTACTGATGCATGGTAGATCATTTTGCCTAGACTTTAAATTGTGTGGAATGTCAGTTCTCGATGAGACAAAACGTTTTCTGAAAACTTTCTGTTCCATATGAATTTCAGAACACTTGATAGTTTCACTATTTCACTATTTCACTACGATAGTTTATTTGTGATTGAACGAAGAACTGAGCATTTCTTGTGGTATTTATACGGTAAACGCCACTGAGAATTATATTGTATCTTTGCTCGGGTATTCTGGAACATTCGCTATAAACAATGGAACATTGTTTTATAGCGAGTCCGTTTCCATCCGTTCTAATTCTATGACAATTCGATTATTATTGCTTCGATCATCCAATGTTATTGTTTATTGTGGTGAGTGTTTGCTGAAGAATCCCGAATGTTCGTGATGAAACGAGTAAGTGCTTTTGTTATGTTTAAAGTAATAACTATGCTTGTTTTTTCCAGGTGCAGATTTAGGAAATACTGTTGCAGAATTTTGAGTGCTTTTAGTGTATGTTTTAATAGTTTTGTTTCAGTGTTAATAAAGTGATTTGAAGATAAAGATGTATTTTCTCTTCTTCATCACATATCCGATTGTTCGGACCGGGCCGTAACACAAATAGCAAATTCTCATGCTTGCGGAACAAGATTCAGATATATCTGGCAGCACTGCAAAGCATATACTGTTAAGTGTCAGATGTAAACAAACAGTGTTGAGTAAACGTAATGATGTCGAAATAAGAGAGTGATCGGTCAGTCGTTGTCGTTTTATTGCGCGCCGGGGCAAGCGTAGAGGAGATAGTTCCGTCGGTAAAAGTGACGGAACGAACGGTTTACTATATAAAGAAGGCTTGGAAAAGTAATAAACTATCATACGCACCTACCCGAAAGAAATACAGGTGCCATTCCAATACGGCTGAACGAAGCAGGACAAAAAAGTAGAAAAATGATTAAAATCGGGAAATCGGGAAGTCAGATGTTCGGACTTCTCAATCCGGCGAGTAATGGCCAAAAACCTTGGCTATAAGTCGTATGCGCTAAGCAGATGTCAAGTCATGAACGCTGCGACCAAATCACGACGATTGGAGAGATCTTAAAAACTCCTGAGTCGATTGAAGCATCCTCATCATACTAAACCTGTAAGCTTTTCTCTCTGATGAAAAAAACTTCAATCAGGATCAAAAGGTGAATCGAAAGAATGATAGATGGCTTGCACCAGATCGTAATCAGGTTCCTATCGTGAAGTTTCCGATCCATGTGATGGTTCTAGGCGTATTATCTAGCGAGGAGGATGTAATGCTCTCGTATTTCTTTGATCAAGGACTAAAGGTAACAGCCGATGTATACTTGAAGGTTCTGCAGAATGTTGTTGTCCCGTAGATGGAGAAGGTTGCTGCTGGCCGTCATTTCATCTTTCAACAAGACGGAACACCTGCTCATAATGCCAAGAAAACCCAAAATGGTTTGCTGAAACTGTATCGGAGTTTTGAGAGGAGAAAATTTGTGCCCCTAGCAGTCTCGATATCAATTCTTTGGATTATTTTGTGTGGGGTGTCGACGAGCGAGGATACCATAGGTCGCTGAAAGCTAAGTTCATAGAGGTGATGACATCTATGAATCGAAAAATGCATGCGGCAGTTTCCGGAAACGTCTTTCAAAAGGGAGGCGTTTATTTTTAATGAAATAACTTACAATTCTCATATGTCACGAAAAAAAAATAAACCACAAAACATTCATCGCATATATCACTGACTGGTATAAATGTTCTAAAACATGTCGTTTACTGCGAGAATTCATCACGCAGCCTGTATATTTAATCCGATCATTAGAACTAATCCTGTTGACGTTAGTGAATAAAAATGAAAATTCTTTAAAATATTTCGGTACGCTATAATTTCGGTTCCCCAGGCCATAAATGATTCTCAGTAAGGAAAATTGGAAGCTTATTCTAATAAACCAAAACACTGAAATATGAAGCTTATCGTCTCAAACACAAATCGATCGGTTAGAGAAACTATTGTGTATGAAACGCACAGCTGTTAAATACCAACCATTTCCACTTAAAATTTCACCTGTTGGCGCATATTCGGGTTAGATTTGAATATGTCAGTTTACGAATTTTGAGTCATTACTCAATCTCAGCAGACGTGCGAGTTTCGCTGATGTTGAAATGATTGCTCGCTTATTAATCCGCCATTCGAGCGCGCGCTCGGCAGTCAGCCGTCAGTCGGTTAGTCATGGACCCAAAACAAGGCTCAAGCGAAAGCGAAACAAGTGCCTGCCTGCCACAATCAGACGATGCGTAAGTCATTCCAGCGCTCCAACTCGCTCCAACGAAGGCGAGGCTTGCTTTGTTCGCGTTTATCGCATACCCGCGACTGATTATTCTTTAGCGCTTTCTCTTCGGCTGTCTCGTTTCGTTTCCACAAAAGTTCCACCGAAATATACACACCGAAGAATAACTTCCATTCACACGCATTTTAACAGACACACACACATACTATTACGCCTAGCGCATGTAAGCAATCAAGACAGCAGAAAGCTTGCTTTGTTGAACTTTCTTCGAATTCTGCGGCGAAGCGTTTTAAGTGCTTTTCTCTTCTGCTCCTCATTCCACAGCGGGGTAGTATTGTGATTTCATTCGACACTATTAATTCTACCAGTCTCGCAGGCTGCACAGGTTATCTGATTTCGATTTCTAGTTTTTTTTTCTCTCTCTCTTGCGCTGCTAGCTTATTTTCCGCAAGTTTGTTACCCCGGTACGTACCCTAGTTTGGGGCTCTGAATAGCGCTCATTTCTCCTGCCTTCTGAAATAACTGTGTATAAGTTTAACCTAAAAGAATGATGCCTGGAATAGGTTTAGGAAGTTGCGATTCTTTATGGTCGCTCTGTGAGACCATGTCTCCTCTTGGCGATGAGAATTGTAGAGGGTTTTTCGAGGCACCATCACAGCTGACTCTGTTCGTGTGCCAATTGTGTGGTTCATTCAAATTTAAAAAGTTGTGTTGTGAAGTAGAACTCCGGGAGAATAATGGAAATTATTTTTTATTGTTTTATTCAATTAAATTCTTCATGCCATACGGTATGCTATCGTTAATCGAGGCGAACGTAGCAGCCTTGAACTGTCTTTGAACAAGGATCGGAAATTAATCTACTTCAAAAAACTCACAAGATTTTCATTTTATCTGCAGGCAGTCACCGCTTGGTATCGGGCGGTATCCGATTATCCCGCAGACGCTTATGGGCACACATTTTGGCGATCTTGCCAGAAGCGAAGATTAAAGGGGATAATCGGAAACCGCCCAAAATATTTTTAGACGTGATCTTTCAGGGCTTCTGTGTGGAAATTAAGTGATACTAAAGTTGCACGTTTCCGAAGTGCATTTGGTGTGATTCCCACCGTGTGTGAAATATTCCAAGCAGAAATTTGAAGAATCTGTTTGTTTTTTTTTTTTCATTAGAGTTTGTATGTGTGAAAAGGGCAGTATAATCTTTTGGGGAAACAACTTGAAATTACATGTAGACATGAGTGGTCAGCCCGGGACTACCCCGTTAGCGGAAGACCACAAATAGCAGAATTATTCTACCATGGGAGGCATGAATATTATCAGTAAGTGAATGATACGTTTGAACCAAATATAAATTAAACAGTTTGGTTGGCAGAAATTCTAGTGCTACATTATAAACTGCAGATTGATTTGAATGATAGCAAACTTGTTGCCAGAGACAACTATTTATTTGTTCAATTAATGCAGCTCAATACTTTGGTTGCCGTAGCGTTACAAAACAAAGTGTTTTTGTACAATCGTGTTTCTAGGTTTGGCAGACGATATTTAAAAAAAAAGTACTAGTGCACATCAGTCTTGTTAATCCATTGCATTAATACATATTACTTCGCAGTAATGCATTGAAACTCAAGATTACGGGTCATATATTAAAACTAAGCGTTACTCTAAAGTTGCACATGGAAAACGAAAAAATTATTATCACCAATATCTCTTCTTCTTCTTCAATGGCACTAACGTTCCTAGAGGAACTTCGCCGTCTCAACGTAGTATTACTTACGTCATTTTTATTAGTACTTAGTTGAGATTTCTATGCCAAATAACACGCCTTGAATGCATTCTGAGTGGCAAGCTCTAGAATACGCGTGATCACAGTGCAAGTCGGAGGAAATTTCTTTGACAAAAAATTCCCCCGACCAGAACGGGAATCGAACCCGAACACCCGGCATGTTAGTTATGACGCTAACCACTCGGCCAAGGGAGCACTCTAATATGTTTTTGCACACCAATATGTTTTTTCTAAATATAGCAAGGTAAAAATCGATAAATCTCTTATAATAAGTACTGATCGGAACGACCGTACGATGAAACGGTAGAATAGAACTGGATATACGCGGATCGGGACGACCGTGCTGTGTAAAAATGGAACTAAAATTATTTCAGATCGGAACGACCGCGCAGAACAAGTACGGCTTGAGACGACCGTATGAAAAAAAAGTATAATGATAAGAATGCGGATCGGGAAGACCGTGCTGTGTAAAACTGGAAGTAAAATTATTTGCGGATCGGGAAGACCGCGCAGAAAAAGTACGGCTCGGGACGACCGCATGAAACAATTATAATGAGATGGGTGCGGATCGGGTCAACCGTGCTGTGTAAAAATGGAAGTAAAATTATTTCAATCAATCTATCCTCAACTGTTTCTACAAATTGACCCTTTCCAAGGTCATCAATAATTCCTACAAAAGAGTTGTTCAGAACGTTTCAATGCATTCTGAAGTAATATCCAAAATAATAAAACGGGAATTAATTTTCATAATTTTTTGCAATTAAAGAGCTTTCGTGAACTCAGGAGTGTTTAAGGAGTACTAGTGGCTGCAAAGTGCAGCGCGTGTGAAGAAGGTATTTTCCAGTGGTAGGAGCTGTGTCGGTGGGTAACTGAAATATTGCCACTAGAGAATTCATTCTTAAATTCCTATAATGTGAACCTCGATGACATCAATTTCGTAGTCTTACGTCGTAAATGTGGTTGTGCCTTGGACATTACCCTTCTTATTTTTGTCAATCCAGCGGCTCCAGCAGAACAGAACATGAAGGAACGAACCGATACCGCTTGCAATTTGTCAACGATCTTTTTCACAATGTAAATAATGTCTCTGAACTCTCTGAACCGATTTGTACGTATTCTATTGGGCAAAATAATGAACAGGGGTGGTAGCGTGAACTAGTGCTTACATTTCAATAATTTAACTAAAAACCAAATTGATGCTTCTTGACCACCTTATTCATAGAACATATGGAGCTATTCGAGACACAACAATGAATCTGCATGAATCTGTCAAATATTGAAAAAAAAAAGAAACAGCAATTGCTCTCTCGGTAGCCATTCGGATGCAATTCTACGCGCATCGTATTTATGGGGTTTGGATTATTCGAACTGATATCTCCGACAAATCATCAGTTTGGAGGTCTGTTCACATATTCTAGGAGAGGTATTTTGTTTATTTTGTTTGATTTCAGCGATTAATTCGCATTCGAAATAACTACTATTACAATCATTATTGAAAGAAATTTAGATGAAAAACAACGCATAAATCTATCCCATTTAATATGATATGCGTAATTATTCATTTTTCACCAACATGTTATCATTTTAATCGCGCACTAGAAAATTCTTCGAAAACGGGGATTGTAGCGGCATGTGGACGCAGTAAATGGGCATATTCCTTCATCTCTTCCCCTATATTTTTTTCGGCATAAAATATTCTGTCAATTTGATTATTTACGCGAAATACATTCTGTCAAATATATATTAGGCTGTCAAAAAAGTCCTGCGGTATTTTTTTTGAATTTTCATTTGTTCATAAAATTAGTTACAATCATCTGTTTTAAGTCAAATATGCGCCGTTTTGTTCGATGACTTGTTCCCAACGAGATGCCAACTTCATAATACCACTGTTATAGAAGCTCGCTTCCTTATTGGCAAAAAACTCGGATAGCCAATTTTCACAAGCCTCTTTTGTGGCTAACTTCTGACTACCTAGCTCGTTCGCCATGGACAAAAACAGGTGGTAGTCACTTGGTGCAAGGTCCGGACTATACGGCGGATGCAAAAGAACCTCCCATCCGAGCTCCCGGAGCTTCTGGCACGTCACCAAAGAAGTGTGTGGCCTGGCGTTGTCCTGATGGAAGACAATGCGGCCTCTGTTTATCAAAGATGGCCTCTTCTTCATGAGTGCTATCTTCAAGCGGTCCAGTTGTTGGCAGTACAAGTCCGAATTGAGCGTTTGGCCATAGAGAAGCAGCTCATAATAGATTATTCCTTGACAATCCCACCAAACACACAGCAGAACCTTCCTGGCCGCTAATGAGGGCTTGGACACAGTCTGAGCCGCTTCAGCGGGCTTCGACCACGACCGTTGGCGCTTCACGTTGTCGTAAGTGACCCACTTTTCATCGCCAGTCACCATCCGCTTCAGAAACGGGTCGATTTTGTTGCGATTCAGCAGCGATTCACATGCGTCGATACGGTCAAAGAGTTTTTTTTTGCGTCAACGTGTGTGGCACCCATACACCGAGCTTCTTTGTGAATCCAAGCTTCTTCAAATGGTTAATAACGGTTTGATGACTTATCCCCAGCTCTTGGCCGATGCTACGGCTGCTACTATGCCGGTCTTTCTCGGCTAATTCAGCGATTTTGTCGCAATTTTCGACGACAGGCCTTCCGGAACGTGGCGCATCTTCGACGACCTCTACCCCAGAACGAAAACGTTGAAACCATCGTTGTGCGGTGGAAATGGAAACTGTATCGGGTCTATAAACTGCACAAATTTCATTGGCAGCTTGAGATGCATTTTTGCCTTTGTCATAGTAGTACTGTAAAATATGTCGGATTTTCTCTTTATTTTGCTCCATATTTGCGACACTATAACTCACGAACGACTTAACCAAACAAAACACTGTTAAGGACTATATTAAAAATACGCAAAAATACCTTTCCAACAAGCTATAGTATGACTCGATACAATGAATACAACTAGAACTACGCGCTTACAACGACACCTCGCGGAAATACCGCAGGACTTTTTTGACAGCCTTATATTTACCGGGAATTTGTAAATTTGAATCTTCCCGCTGAACCTTTCTCCAATTTTTGTTTCTAAATTTGGTACTACTGTCAGTGGTCTTAATGTCAATTTTGAGCACGATCTGTCATATAGATTGCGTCATTAAGAACAAGTTAACTTTTTTAGGGCTCGGCAATTCTATTAGTCAAATATATTGTGTGAAATTTTGTGATGCAAATAAACATTCTTGCACCGAAACGTCGAAAATGTCGCAGAATACATTTGTGCTATGAACAAAACACGGGTGTAAGAGAGGAGATGGACGACTTGCCACGACAAGGAAGACCATCCACCTCTTCAACTTATGAGAACATCGACAAAACAAAAGGAACGGTGTTCGGAAATCGTCATTTAAGTTTGAGAGAGCTAGCCGCTCACCGATCGATAATTGCGAACGAATTTTCAACCAATAATAGCGCGAATGTAATTGAACAAGCACCGTACTCTACAGATATGGCCCCGTGTGACTTTTTCCTATAACCGAAATTCAAATTACCGCATCGAGGGATCCATTGGGCATTGAAGACATGCAAAACTAGTTCGCTGCGTGAAGTGAAGAAGACTATTCCTGAAAACGGCTATTAGAAGTGTTTCGATGGCTGGATTATTCGTTGGAAAAAGTGTATTGGCTATTTTGAAGGCGATACCTAATATAGATTTGGATGATGAAAAAAGCATTTTCTTTAAAAACACAAATTCCCGGTATATATTTGATAGAATATATGATGCAAGAACGCCTAACTTTTTGTTCGATGGTAGTAGGTTTCCTCGTCTCATAAAGGAAGAAGTTTCATCATACAAATAATTATTTCTGTAGACTCCTACACACATACATATGACACATACTTTGTTCAGTTTTCGTCTATTGTGTGATGTTTATAATTTTGTTCTATTGATGTTTACAATAGAATCAGCTCGTTTAGTTGATTTTTATCATATTTTTTTCACATTCATAATTATCACACCTACATTGAAGTCTCGAAACATATGAAGATGACCCTTCATTATAATAAATTCTGTATTCTGGATACTATAATAAACCAATTCGCTGGAACCTTCCCACGATTCTATCTTGCCATCTTTATCTCGCAGGCCACCCGGCACGGTAATACATGAGACTACAATGAGAGCTTCGCCTCTGCACGTTGAAGATAACCTAATGATATCATGGTTTTATTATTTTTTTACGCCTTTTTGCTCCCGGAATTGTTCCTCTTCATTCGCCATATTATTCAAATAGGCCCATCCGAGCATCATTGTCCGCTCGTTCGTCTCGGGAGAGCTAGATCGTAGAAGGGCGTCTAGGGACTGGACTGGTTCTACCACTATTTCTTCCCATCGTTGGAGCTGCTGGACGCGAGATTCCAGCTTCTTTTGAGTTCACTTTACATACACAGCTTCCCTCAACAGATGTCGTTCGTCGTGAGAAGAAGCGGAGTATAAAAAAACTCACAACAAGGTGTGTAAATATTCTCAACGGAATCCGTTATCTAAGAACCAGCTTTCTGTGACCTACTGCGTACTGGTGCGTAAAGAAGCTGTAACGGCACAAACGCACGCAGACGGGAATGCTACCCTCGTGAACATCGCGCTCCGGCCGGCCAACGGTAGTTGGGACTGTTACTTTTCGATTCCCGATGCAAAACGGGATGAGAGATAAGAATTGATTATCCCCCGTTTCTTCTTCTGATAGATTTTGATCGAATCGATGTTCTGGAGGCATACTCGTAACAGCAAGTAATGGAAACAGTACATTGGTTTCACTGCAAAGTTCATGTTCGCAACCGTTTGCCATCTGTTTGGGTGAACTGAAATTCTCATCTCAGCCAACATCGGCCACTGTTAGTACTGGCTTTCTCCTTAAATTGAAAATTAAATTTCTCCCCCCGTTAATAAGACAGCAGGGCTCTATTATTGCTGTATCATTGGGCATTTTTTCATTGCCATTTTTCTGCTACATAATACAGTTTTCTATTGCTTATCTTTTTGCTGTTTCACAGTCAAGCGAGTGTAGTCCAATAAACTACAGTTACATGTAGTTGTTTATTGGGAAATTTATCTGCGAACGAGATTTAATTATGAGAAACTGCCCTGATGGGGGGAAAAAAGAAACTGCCTTCAGAGAACTCTGGGACCCACGAGAAATCAAATATTCGCACCATCAAATTCTGTCGACACCCTTCGCGCTACGTATAGACTCATTGCTGGAGAAATTTGAATAAATGACTGGATGAAAGCTCTTACCTTGTATTCCTGTAACAGATTGTTCCATTTCTTGATGATTTTCGAAATAGGTAAAGGCACACTGAGTTCTCGTTCAACAACGCTGCAAAGAAGAAAATGCATTTCATTAGATAATTCATAAAGATTTTGATGTATTTGATGTATACATGAAGTTGTAATTTAGTCTCATTTAATCTGTTTAATATTGAACTTATTTACACTGATGGACGCAAAATCCACCCCCATTTGAAATCAAAGTATTCCAATATTAAAAGTTTTTTTTAAAAGGTATTCCAGTAAAATAGGTAATTAGTAGACCATTCTACCATTTCAGTATTGATTTCATCGATGCACCCCTCGGTTTTGACAGCTGATTGTTTACATCTGACACAAACATAACCTTCGTAGCTGTTCAGTCAACCTTCCGTGTGTAGTGACGTGTTTTTGACGCTGAGCAATTTTTCGCAAAATGTGTGGAAAGCAAATCCAAAATCTGATTGTGTGTGTGTGACTTCCAGCGTAAGGAGTCTCAACGGAACAAACAGAAGTATGGGATAAGCCGTGGTGCGGTCCAGCTGATCGTTCGGAAGCATCAGATGCTCGGTAGCGTGGACGATCGAGTACCGGGAAGATGACCGAAACGTAAGACTGATGCACGAACGGACCCGCTAATCATCCGGGAAGTAAAGAAAAACCCACGAACGACGATTCGGGCGATTAATTCGACGAGGCTTGGCGGAACGGGACTTCGCCAAAAAGCGACCGATGAGTGAAGGCTTTTTTTACATAACTTATTCAAACATCAGAGATGTTAAGCTCGAAAAAGCATTATTCAGAAACATATAATTATAGGAGTTTGTGTTAAAGACACGACCGCATTGTTGACGTAGAACTACGCTGTGGTTTAATTCACGTAGCTTGTTTATAACTGCGGATAATATTTTATAATGCTACGAAAATCCTAAAATAACCATTCTACCAGTTTGGTCGCCCTGAAATGTTTTTTTTTATTGTAGAATCATTTGACGATAATTGTTTGATGATTCATTATTGCCGAACAATACATGCTGGAGATAAACGCAGCTGTCATCCTTAGTGGAGAAAGTTTTGCTACTGGCAAGCGAAACCAAATCACATACAAAATTCCAAAACGGCATTTACTTTCTTTGTGACTAAATAAACGAAATAAACTCTATCTGCTAATCTCAACAACCTCGAAAAGAGTAGCACTGCTTCATTATGATCAAGATTAGCGCAAATGCAATTCTAGTTGAAAGCAGTTTTGCGACTGGCACGCGAGCCTCAATATATTATAACTTATTGAATAACTTGATATTCCCCAAAACATTTTTTGGTGGACAACCTTAACACCTGCTTCACCATAGCGTCAGTTCAATGCATTGATGACAGAAAACAAACAATGTTAACTGGTTGGAAAAAGTCTGAATATTTGCCTCAGCAAAGATTCATTACCAATACCCTAGCGTAAATATTCCCCTCCCCTCCTTGTTTGTATTCATCATTACGACTGCATAATTTGCAACACAAAACAATCGTCAATCATAGCATAAAAAAATCAGGCGACTGTTGCATCGTTACAGAGCCAATGCACATGAGAGCAGATACAAATGGGATTTCAGCGTAGCGAAGATGCACTATTTTTATGCACGGGTTATGAAGCACGCACGTACGCATACAAATATCCATATATCGATGGCTTGAAGTAACTAAATATACACACACTTATCTCCGTATCTCCGTCATCCTTTGTGGATAGAGTTTTCCTACCGTCATGCGAAACCAAATCACTGGCAAAATTCCAGAACATTTATTTTCTTGATGAGCTGACTATAGCCTAGCTTGATGATTCCCCATACAATTGTGTAGCTCAGAACCTTAATGCAATGGCGTCAGTTTGATGCAATCATTGCAATGCCAGAAACATCAATGAGTGAGTAATTTGGTCGCGTCCACAGCTCAATCCGAAACGAAGACATGTGATGACGCAAAACAAGGGATATTCGTTGCTTTGAATACAGACTATACTGAAAGTTTGCCTTCCTTTCTTGCTTGAGACTAAAAACTAAACTCTAAAAAGGCCCTTGGAAAACTTCACTTTATCCATAATATTACTCCTCCACCCCCATTGCCTTGAGAAAGGCATTTGATCCCTTGCCGTCCAGCTCGACCAGCAACGATGTTGTTCAGTTGATTTTCTCACGAAGAATGAAAGTTTACCGCAGCGAGATCCACTGTTTATACTCTAGGCAAATATTCCCCTTCGTTCTTTTTCTTTTCCTTTGCTCACGGATACTTTACTCTTACGATTTCCACTTCGTTGCTCGTCGATAAGTTGCTCGTTATTGATATCTCTGTTCGGGAAAGCACACAAACGGACAGAACAAATTATGAGGAAATGTGAATGCTTCCGATTTTCATCAATTTAAACCATATACAAACTATGGGATTGTAATGTATAGCATATCAAACGATTCTTAAGGAATTTCCGATTCGTTTGGTATGTGAATCGCCAAAATCCGTTCGCGGCAAAAATAGTTGTTAACGTTAACTTTATTTCATAAAAACGTGACCTGTTTTCTGATTTGGCACTGAAAGACGTAGTTCTACGTAAAAAAAAACCTTTTTGATTTTTGTTATGGTACGTATCTCAGCTTTCAAGAAAAAAAAAAATAAAATATGGCACTTTTTATCTTCAACCCGTTGCGGTCGTATCAAATTTTGATACGGATGTCGTATTGGTCGGAATTATTTTATCTTGAAAGAACATGTATCACTGCATGTATAGGGATACCATCTGTCCTGATTTAGCAGGACATGTCCTGATTTCGAGATGCTTTTTGGGCGTCCTGATTTATTTTTCATATTCCATATTTATATATATATATATATATATATATATATATATATATATATATATATATATATATATATATATATATATATATATATATATATATATATATATATATATATATATATATATAGGGTTGGGGAAAAAGAAATGTCGTATTTCTGATCGAAATTTGAGGCTTTATCCAAGAGCGTTTTCTATCTTCGAAAGCCACTACACCAGAACGAAATCAATCAAATCAACGCTGTGCTGTGCGAATCGTTACAGTAGCGGATCCATAAACTACACGAATTTGTTCGGCCGCCTTCGTAGCAGTTTTACCTCGCAGGTAGTAGAAACGTAAAATATGGCGAATTTATTGCTAGGTGGACTCCATCTTTGACGCGCTTTAACTTGAGACTGAAAAGGACAATCCCCAACCCAATATATATAGCGTTGGGGATTGCAATATATAGCAACCCAAACTGGCGTTGGCAGAAAACATTTCATCTTTGGCAGAAATGATGCCATTTCGTGTGCTGGAGAGTCAAATGCCCAAATAATGAGTTATTTTAAAAGCTCAAAAATGGTTTATATGTATGCGAGCAGACATCTCTTTCTGTTTTCTTTTCTCATTTCGTTTGGGATTGTGCTAAAAAAAAGTCCATACGACGTCGATGGGGATCGAACCAAGGCCGGCTGGAATGTAAAGCTATTTTACACGACCACGCTATCCACATGGCTAATGATGCTTCGCCAGTTGTTCAGCAAATACGTGATAATATTGCATCTGATTATAAAATGAAGTTGGGAAGTGTTTTCTAAGAGTAAAAAAGGAGCGCATGAAGGAGAACAATATCTACTTCGGTCTGGGCTGTGTATGCGGAAAGCTTATTTGTCTTTTGTTTCGCTCGCTCGTATTAATCTTATATTGCTGTACCATGTATATTATACCATTGCTTACCAGTATTTGTGAGTCATGACATTTTCTGTTATGTTATGTCTCATTTGATGTCATAAATCGGGATAACAAAACATGAGTTAAAAATCAATTTTGGGTACAGAAACGTGTACCCCAATTAATCACATTGTCGAGCAGTTTTACGAACATGTTCTATCAGCGATTTTATGGACATGAAACGATAAGTACAAGATTATTCAGTAATGTTCGAGTGGCGAGAACGTCATTTTGATCTGCTCGAATGGTATGATTGATTGATGGTTTAGCATTCTTCCAGTTTTTGGCAATCCTGCATCAGTTTATCTGAGGGTTGTGATGCTTTCTTCATTACACTATTATTTTATTTTCTATTTTCAACAGCTTAGCCTAAACATCTTTTTTGCAAGTGTATTCTTCTAGTGAATAGTCTCGTCAAGTATCAATTTATTATTTTAATATTAGGTTGGGGAAAAAGTTATCCATGATTTTCTAGATAGCTGGCTTTAGTGATCAATATCTCGCGTAAAAACGATCATTCAAGTTCAGGCTTGGCCTCGTTGTAAAGGTAACATTTCACACTAAAAAAAATTGTTTTGCTATTTTTTTGTTCGTTCCATTCAGTTGTGAGTTACAGGGTGTTAACAACGGAGGTCAACAAAGAGAAACTTCGGTACACTTCAGACTTTTTCTTTCAAAAAGGTGAAAATGCACGCCAGGCCGCTGAAATTGTGAATGGTGTTTATGGTGCCGATACTGCAACAGTAAAACACGTGTAATTTAATTTGTTTATCTCACTTCTTAACTAAAAAATACGTGCAATTTAATTTATTTATCTCACTTCTTAACTAGGCGAACCTAGCCGGAATATTCACCTGCCCCCTGGCTTCTGAATGCCAAAGAAAGACTTGACTATGCTGAATGTACGTATCTGCATGTATAAATATAAATTTTTTTAAATTTTTTTTTATTTTTGTTTGTGTAATACATTAAATTCAGATCTCTACTGTCAACAAATGAACCGTTTGAAGCTAGCGATCGACCAGAATCGGCCAACAGAAGAGGCGTTGTGTTCCATCAGGAATACGCAAGGCCACATCATTCTGGAAGCTTGATTGAGATGTTTTAATGCATTCACCATATAAAGGGTGTTCGGATCAAAAAGTGGTCAACTTAAATTCGCCGTATTTTTTCTAATCATTCATATAAAAAACCTGATCACCCCTCATTTTGTAGGTGTGTGTGTGTAGAATGATGCCTCTATTTGGATTTTGACATTAGATCTTAAGTTATCAAAATGGCGTCAAAGCAAGAGGAGCGACGAACCAATTTTTTTTGCACATGCGTCGTGAAAACCCAAACTACACGCACGCAGAAATAGTAAAATCGTTGCATGTGGCCAAATCAACCGTCACCAAAGTAATAAAAGTTTTCGGGGAACGTTTGTCGACAACTAGAAAGCCTGGATTTGGGGGAAATCGAAAGCCGGGAGCCGCAGTGACGAACAGAAGAGTGGCTAGCGCTTTCAAGCGCAACCCCAACCTCTTCTCCGTTCGAGATGTCGCAAATAAGTTGGGAATATCGTCCACAACCGTGCATGAAGCTAAAAACCGATCCGGACTATCGACTTATAAGAAGGTAGTGACTCCAAATCGCAACGATAAGCAAAACCTTACGACAAAAACAAGATCTTGGAAGATGTATACGACATTGTTGACAAAGTTTGATTGCGTGGTAATGGACCACGAAACCTACGTCAAGGCAGACTTCAGACAGCTTCCTGGACAAGAATATTATACAGCAACCGGAAGAGGAAAGCTGGCAGACATTTTCAAGCATATTAAACTATCAAAGTTTGCCAAGAAATATCTCGTTTGGCAAGCTATCTGTACCTGTGGCTTGAAAAGCGACATTTTCGTTGCAACCGGGACCGTCAACCAGGAAATTTACGTGAAACAGTGTCTTTTATACATAATGAACATCAAAAAGAAAGATACTTTGATTTTTTAATAAACAAATAATCGATTTACACGCAATTTAGTTTGACCACTTTTTGATCCGAACACCCTTTAGTCCGGACCTGGCACCAAGCTTTTATCACCTTTTTCTCGCATTGTAAAATTTCCAGAAAGATAAGAGTGATAGGAAACTGTGTTCAAGAGAAGATTGTTAAAATCTATTGCTAGAGTTTCTCGCCAATAATGAACAAGACTTCTGTCCTCCCCCTTTGATATAGACATTATGAAGCTAGCTTTAGAATGGCAAAAAAATACAACAAAGCGGTGCATATTAGACCCAAATCGGACAATATGAAGAATATTAAAAATAGTTTAAAATTTAACCAAAAAATAATAGATTACTTTTCCCCAACTTAATATGATCCTCAACTTATCTGGCTACATAAAAACCAAACAACAATTGTCCCATCAATTGTGATTGTGATTGTGGGTGATTCTTTCCGCCACCTCTGAATCTTTACTCCTTTCCTAAACAACTCATCAGCGTGCATTTTCTATTCATGGAAAAAAAAACTGCAAGTCTATTAACACCTAGCCGCTATAAGGAAAACGGAGAAAGAGAAAGCTGCTAGAGCAGCGCACACAGAGAGCGAGAAAGAGTCCGAAAGCAAAACAAACATTTCTTCTGAGTGGATAGAAGACGCAAAAATTTAGCATTTATAGATGTTATATACATGTACACTTTCCGTTATATGGAAACGGGATGGAGCGAAAGAGTTAACAACTTTAGGACGCAAAAACCCCTCACACATCGATGAAAACAGACAGAGGCAGCGCGGGGGGAGGATGGTATGGTTTGCGAAATTTGTTGTGTGCAAATTTCACTTTCGTCCATTCAACTGACGGAAACGCAAAGTCGCTGCTGCTGCGGTTGTGTTTGCTGAAAGTGAATTATGTAGTGCTTCTTCTTTTTGGAATGTCACATGTGCGTTCGAACTGTCAACGTTTTTGGGCCGGTGAAGGTTCGTCACCTCTGGTGGTGTCAAATCTTTTGTAATAATAAATAATGTTTCGTAATTCTCTAACCTACAGAAAAGAACTCATTCAGGATAAGGGGTACAGAAACAGTAATCAAGGGGTGAGCCACAATTAAATTGTGTTTGCATTCGATTCAAAATAAGGTTCCAAAATCATACAAAAGTAAATGCAATACTTACGCCCACGCATATTTCGATGCATTTCGCTTGCCGGTGAAAAGTGGCGATAGTTCTGCTCTTAGTCGTATGAGGGTTTTCACTTTGTCGGCTTCCCCTAAAATGTAAAGAGAAGATGATATTTTGGATTATTCATTTACTCGATGATGGTTTTTGCAATGAGAATAAAAAATGATTGAAAAATCGAGAATATCCAACCAAGTTGAGTTTGATATCTGAATATTTCGCATCAACGAGCAATATTGTCAGATTTTCGAATCCCTCATTCCTTCATTCCATCGATTCTCGTTTTTTGACAGCTGACCTACATTCGGCTCATGGTTAAGCCGCGAACAACATATTTATCTTGCTTGTGTTCTTTTTCTGTCCTCTCTAACACCACACAACAGCCAACCCAACAGATTCGGCCAAATGGTAGTTAAAGATCAACTTCATTGAAACTATCTTCACGCTCGCTGAGCAAGGGAAAGCTTTCCCTCTCTACGGCGAACGACAACAACACGATGACGGCTAAGATCAGCACACAAACGATCATATTATGCCCCCCGGAGTCAACGAAATAGGCAAGTGATAATACTAACAGCAATGCACCATGTCCCATTCAAACCCCTCTCCAGTTGATGACGACCGGTGAAACCCGTCCAACCATCTCTTTCTTTCTCAACACAAAAAAAATAACTTCAAACTATGGTCATGCAAGGTGAATCAAATTGAGTTTATTGACACTGAGTTACCCACACACGAGTGCACAACATAGTCACTACAACAACCCTCCGCGCTGGAGTATCCTAAGTATCCAGCTGAATGGTATGCTACAACCTTCCATCTACTGAGAAGGAGAAATCAGTGCCATGCAATATCGCGGCTGTCATCGCACTCTTCATAGGTGGTGGAAAAAAAACCCTACCCTCCTAAATCCTAATAGTATTCAATCGCACGCAAGAAAATCAAAACAAACTTAAATAACATAAATTCAATCATTTTCGGTTACCGTAAAATGAAACAATTGTTGTAACAAAACGAAAACGTGTGTGTAAACGCTCTTCTACGATCAAAACAAATCTAGAGGTTTGTTTGGTGGTGATACAGATATTTTTTTCAACAGAGCTAGATCCACTATGGAGGAAAAAATATATTGCGTTGTAGTTTTTGTCGATTTATTTTTTCGGGCGAGTGAAACCAATTTGTTACGTCACCCAATTCGTATGAGGGGCTCACAAACTCCGAGCTTGAATGGTGCAGTAGATGACCGTTTTGGGGAAATACCACACGAGAAAAACGAGTGAGACGGGCTGTCCTAGTTCTGAACGGAATGATGACGATTCAACGAACGCCATCGGTGTTACGCAACGAGCGATGACTAATTTGGTACGTTTCAATGCTCTTGTTGAGAGCTTGTGAGATATGTTTGAATGCTGAATCTAGAGGATTTTCATGAGGATGTGTCATTCATCTTGGCTGTTGGATCAAGTGCATCTTGTACGATTCAACGATCTCCCCTAGATAGACAGGGTGATTCATTTTAAGATATTAACTATGTGTTGTCCATTGTTTTTTTTTTCAAATCGTGGAGTCAACGTGAATTCTGCCATTTATCAGGAACATATTGTCAAAGGTATCATCGCAGCAAACATTAAATCGCATGAATAGCCATAATTGGAGGCGATATACGCACATTCAAGACACATTTAGATGATATATGGTGCATATAACTGACCTATACACGCAAAAGTGGAGGCCATATACGTATATGCCACATTTTACATGCATATAAAGCTGTATATAACGATATACGATTATTATTAAATGATATGCGATTTGACCCGACAATCTATATATATATATATATATATATGAAAATGGATTTCTGTCTGTCTGTCTGTCTGTCTGTCTGATTCTTATGGAGTCGGAAGCTACTCAAAAATTGCAGGGGTTTTTGGGGCCGGGGAAGATTTTTGTGATAGTTTGAGACCCCTCCCCCCTCTCTAAGGGGGGGCTGCCATACAAATGAAACTCAAATTTCTGCATTACTCGAGAATTAATCAAGCAAATGGAACCAAATTTTGCATGTGCATGTTTTAGGATGCAATAAATGTTTTTATTAGACCCTCCACCCCCCTCTCTAACGGGGAGCTTCCATACAAACGAAAGACAAATTTCTGCATAATTCGAAAACTAATCAAGCAAATGGAGCCAAATTTGTTATGCGAATGTTTTAGGGGACACGAAACGTTTCCATGGTGAATAGACATTCCTCCCCTCTCTTTGAGAGGGGCTGCCATACGAATGAAACTCAAATTTCTACATTACTCTAGAATGAATGAAGCAAATGAAGCCAAATTTGTCATGCGAATGTTTTAGTGGACACGAAACGTTTCCATGGTGAATAGACACTCCTCCCCTCTCTCTGAGGGGGGGCTGCCATACAAATGAAACACAAATTTCTGCATTACTCGAGAATTAATCAAGCAAATTGAACCAAATTTTGCATGTGGAGGTTTTAGGGTGCTATAACTGATTCTGTGGTTGTTTGATACTCCTCCCCCTTTCTTATGTGGGGCTGCCATGGCCATGTGAGGCCGTGGCAACTATATTGCCACCCACAATAAAAATTTTTCTTCGTCGTACTAGGAATATTTTTTTAATATTTTGCTTGAAAAAGTACGAAAATGAAAAAGTACGATATTAGTTTGGGAGCCGTTTTTTTGTAGAAAAAAATGTTTAAATTCATTGAAAATGCAACAAGTTGATAGATTTTTCACTGTGAACGTTCTATTTAGGATCTTCTGTGTAAGATCATGGAGTTTTTTCAATAAATGATGTATGGTGTGTTTGATGAAAAAATCAAACTTTCAATTTTTTCTTTATAAGTCTATACAAAATATTTTTTCCGCCGCACCAGAATGTTGTTTTAATTTTTGGCATTACTAATGGCGCAATAAAGTAAGCTTTCAAGGCATATGCAAACAGTGTTTTTGGGGTTAACGGGCAGTGGCAACTATATTGCCACCATTTTTTCTTATTGTTTTATGTTTTTTTTTTATCAAAGGTAAATATGTGTTCTCCCTCTTGTGAGGATTATGTTCTCTGAAGCTTGAGTCAATAGCTTGTCTGGTTTCCACGGCCTTACAAAGGATTAAGAGAGGTTCTGTAATGATTTGAAGTCAAAGAAACATGAAAGTGTGGCTTTCCATGTATCATAAACATTAAAATTTAACCTCCATAGAAGCATGGCAACCAAATGGCTCAGGCATATAACACTTCTTTTCAACAATCCGCCTAACGAGTCTTAAAACAATTATACATTCAAGGTTTTTCCAACAAATTTTCCTATTTTACTTTCTTTCGTAGGCTTTGTATAAAATATCCGACTTCCGCATTACATAACGCATGACGAGCATACTGCCCATGTTTGCATAGGAGACGTAATTACCAACACCATTAGTGTTGGGAAAATGCATTTTTGTTGTTTTTTGACCTACAAGCATAACCATGCAAATTTATAATGAAATAATCTGTCCAGTTGAAGTATATTATCGGCAGAAAGAAGGCCTAGGAGATTTGGCGGATTAAAACATATTTTTTTCCATTTGGAAAACGCTTGCGTCTATTTAAATTAAAGTTAAAATTTTTCGAAAAAAAGTTGAAAAAACTCAAAATTTAAAAAGAAACCTACAAAAAAATGGGTGGGTTATATCTATGATATAACCGCAAGGTTGACGTGGGACTATCTTAGCTTGGCAATCATTTGTTTGTATAAATTAAATTTTTGATTGAATGAAACAATTTCCCAATTCAATTAAATGTGAGTAAAACGATTGAACAAAGGCTATGTAAGGTCGATTCATGCATTGTGACAGATTATGTTCTTCGTTTTAAGTAAATTTAATGACAGTCCTTTTACATTTGGTAAGATGCCTAGGATAAAATATGTGAACGGAAAAATTATCAAACGATTATTTATTTTTCTTTTACCCCTGAAGTTTGCATCTGTCAAGTGTATGTACTTCTCGAACTGCGAATTTGCTTGATTTGATAAACTTTAGGCACTCAGTTTCGGACATGTACCTTAAACGCATATTGTTTAATCAATAGGTATTATCGCAGCAACTGGTTATCAACATTTTGCCTAATCATCAAATGGTGTGTTTAGAAATTCTGTGAGCTGAACATATGAAGGCATATCCTTCAATGCAATCTTGAATAACCGAGCAAAAACGTTGTACCCGTATCCGTACCCGCTATGCAAAACAAAAATGCGGGTGCAGAAATACCCCTGGGTTACATGAATCAACAACTTCAACTTCTATAGAACAAAAATACCTCCGACCTGCATGAATTTGCAATGCCAATTTCCCCAGGCACATTAGTTTTGGAATCTCTGTTAGGGAACACATTTCGGTGGGAACAAAAGCTCGCCCTACTTTCATGTATTTTCAATGGCGATTTCCACAAGTCTGCTTGGTTTTGATGGTCGTGTTGGGGAAACCGTAAATCGGGTCAATCAAAACGAGGCAGTTAGGGCGTTTAGATAACGCTCAACATTTCACAGTTATTCAATTATTTATCTAATGAACATAACATTCTATTAATTGCGATAGATGCGTATAAATATTCCCTATAAATTGATGCAAACATCTCTCCGATACAGTAAGAAATGTTCTAGTTATAAGCATTCGAAATCTTGCATTTTTTCCTGCATGTTCTGTGTTTAGGTTTTCATTTTACACCCCGTATATTCCGGTTAGACGTAGTCCCACGTCAAAAATCTATCAGACCTACAACATTTTAGTCAAAGAGTGGAATGTAGGAAATTATTAAAAATTATCAAAGAATTTTTTGGAAAAAAATTTCATTGTAAAAAAAATATGTTAAAAATTAAAATTCATTTTTCTCGAAAACATAAGCTTTTAAAATTCTGAAAAAATAGATATAAATTTCCATACATCGGAGGATGGACACATTTACATGGAAAAAGATTTTCGAACAATAACTTTTTCATGTTTTTCTTTGAAAAAATGCTATTAATGTTCTGTTAGTTACATTTTCATGTATACATTATCACAATTTGCATGATCTGCTAACTTTTCTCTATTTAGAAACATGCCAAGAACATGTCAAACGTTAGAATTTACACACGAAAATGTTACGAGCAAAACATTATTTTTTTCAGGAGTCTTCATACAAAAATGGCCTATATTCCAAAAACTATAAAAGATAGAAAGTTGATTCCTTCGATAAAAGTTTATGTTTTAACAAGATCTAAAACTTTGTCGAATACACTATATCGCAATCGTGACTTTAAACAAAATTGGGATTAGTTGTATTTTTTTCAAAGAAAATATGAAAAAGTTGTTGTTTGAAAAACTTTTTCCCTGTAAAAGTGCCCATCTTTCGATGTATGGACGACTTGTTTGAAGTTGTAATGGTTATTCAAATATATATTTTTGGGAATTTTAGAAAAATACGTTTTTGAGAAAAATGAATTCTAATTTTCGAAAAAACTTTTTTATCAGTGAAATTTTTTCCAAAAACTTTTTGGTAATTTATTGTAAAAATTTAAACAATTTCCTACATTTCATCCTTAGACAAGAATTTTGAGGGTATCATAGTTTTTATGTTACAAATTTTTGTAAAAAATCAAGATAAAAAATTTGGCGTTTTCCAAAAAGTAGCCTAATTCTGTTTTCGAATATTTCAAGTATGCAAAGATGCTTAAATGACCCATGTCTTTACACCCACAACGTTTCACTGCTATCTGAGATGGTGCTGCCAACTCCTAAGATGAGTTGGCATGAAATTCGTCAAAGGCAATCTGCAATGCTGGTAATTTTAGCACCATGATTTACCGAAATCACGATCAATCGTATAAAGATGGTGGAGTGACTTACACCAACGGTATGAGTAAATGCTGAGTATGTGGAATAATTCGATGTCGAACTCGAGCAGTTATAGTGCTAAGAACTTATATTATTTTAATTCTACTACTGATCTGATTTTTTCATTATCTACTCGAAGATTCAAATGCAGGAATTAAGGTAATTATAACATTAAAAAACACAATTGCTTCTCTTTGTTCATCGCAGTGCAGTGTACAAAAAATAGTAATTATATGAGTAGCGTTTCAATGGTTTCTTATATTCATCTATTAGGAAACACTGAGTAATAAAACACTATAGTGACAGGCATGTTTGTACTCTACAAAGAATGTGATGCAAATGTAGATTTAGCGTATAGCACATGATATTGATAATTGTTGATTTCCGAACGATGGATGAAAGCTGTATGGAACTACGTCTGTTATGCGGACAAACGGTGATTTTTCGGAAGCGTTTTTTTCAAAATTGCTCAAATGTTTTCGAGCAGTTTGTTTGCATGTCGAACAAATGCATTACATTGCCCAGAATGCATAACGGCGAAAAAGTCGATTTTGTTAATTTTGTCGTTTACGTCTCCTATACAAACATGGACAGCATAGTAAACATCTGGATATTTTACCATCACATATGTTTTGCTCAAGTCCAGGTAATAAAAAAATTTAAGTTAGACTATAAGGGTGGAATTAAACGGCACAGCACATTTAGCCATAACAGCTGGTTGTGTAAAAATATCAGTGGGATGCCGGTTTTCACGATCATATCTACAATGCTCTTTTTGAGCATTTCAGCAGTCATGCTAACCTTGGTTGACCAACACACAAGTAAACGGTTCGGACGTGAATAAGAAATCAATGAGATCATGAAATAAAAATTTGTTCAATGAGCTAAATATTCTGTGTTTGTTGGGTCATATAACTCGAAGTCGGAGTTGGTAAAATTATTCCGACGCCGACTCCGACTCCTAATGCAATGAAATTCCTTCTGACTCCGACTCCGACTCCATAGCCCTGGTACATCTGAAATCGTGCCTAAATATCCGAAGTATCCTGAACAAGGAACAGGAACGTTGATATCGCTGTGAAAGAGAATTTAGATATTAGCCAAAGCTAACATCTGGAATTTTTTAGATGCCCAGATGAGACTGTTGTCCCCGTGTATTCGATGAATTCGGATTCGACATAACAATTGTCAAAGCAATCAATTTACCGAAACAAGCTCAAGCACTCAGATCTACCACGAGGAAATATTCTACAACTAAACCCGCATCATCTGAGTCATTTCTCTCTAGCCTCTGCTTCCAAATTAGCGTCAGTCTTTCACAACAGTCAAACAGTCAGTTCAAATGGAACTCGACAGGTAGTAGTAGAGCGAGGGAAGGATACTCCCTCCTCCCGTCTACTATTCAGACTTCGAAGCATTTCGATGAAAGTAAAAATTTGCATACGAGACACCCGTCCCCCGTGTGTTGTTTGTTAAAGTTTAATGTGGCTAAGCCGAATAGAAGCCATAGTATGGTTCGTGACATTATTCGCCTCTTTTCATTTCGTTTGTATTGAGGGGCGCACAACTCTCCAAAATTCAGCTCCAAAACACCTGCTAGATGTCTCGCACTTTTACATTCGAGAACGCAGCAGCGCATGGAGGCGGAATGAGAGTTTTCGATAGTGGAAAGTGGGTCAACTGACGGATGGCCTCTGGAATGAATGGCATTGTATTGGTCCGGAAATAGGTCACGCGGGTGAAAGAACGGTTTCCCTTTTGTTGTCGCTGAAGATGACTGAGAAGATCGCGTGGACATGTTCTGTCTTGGCGCATTGTTACACTGAAAACGACTCAAACGATGCGTTCAGAAAATTTAAGCATCAAAAGCGGGGATCACTTTGAGCGAAAGTGAAAATTATTAGGCTGGTTTCCTCTTTTTGTCTCGCGCCATTCCAAACCATTGTACCTGCACAGCATTCTTCAGCGGTAGCAGAAGCCAATAAATCCGCGTCACGAGGCACATTTCTGCAATTTCATATCTCATACCAATAACGAAGAAACTATGGAAGCCATTAAACCTACTACTTTTGTTGCACTTCTCTACAGCGATTGAGCAGAAGATATAATCTTGGAATCTATACAAACCGATTCGCTGAGCCCAAGTTTAGTTTCATATTTTTATTACACTCACACATGCCAAAGAGTAACACACAAAGCTGCTGTAATAATTCACGATGATCATCGAACTCTTGGTGAAAGTCTTTCTGCGGCCGGTCGTTGGTAGGCAAGGCATTTCGAAACGAAACAAACCCTGCTGTCGATACCCAACACCAGACCCTTCTCGTCGCACCGAGGTGACTTCTCGAGTAGTGCTTTGTCGAACTCCGGCTTTGCGGCTCGAAATTCCTTGTGTTCAACACGAGAAGCACTGACTGTGCGCCGTGGTAAGGCAAAAAAGAGGCATACAGCATAGCATAGCATAGAATCGAAGGAAAACTGTAGAAAAACTCGCCGCAGCACTTTCGTATCTCGTGCCCAAAAGCGATTCGAACCATGGCAAGCTGTGCCATGCCAAGCCGAGTGAAATGTAAGAAAATCTTTTGCATTGCCACGCAGCAAGCGATGAACCTTACTCACGGCCTATTGCGCATTGGTTGATTGGTAGGTTGGTTGGTTGGTTAGTAGTCTTGAACTTGAACCTGGTAGAGCGTTCGTTATTTGCGCAGTGGCGAAGGGAACACGGAGTTTGTTTGCTTAGAAATGCCCAACCGGAGGGATAGGGACATAATTCATTTTTGATCGTATTATTAACACGTTGACTGCCACGTCAGACACCGAGTTTTCGCTCAGGATGCGTCAGTCACCGATGACTGACAGTACACTCTGTCCAACTCCTATAAGACCAGGTGATGATCTTGCTGCTTTGTGTCGGCTCTCTAGATTTGAATCCTGCTGAAAATCTTAGGGGAATCCTTGTACACAAAATCAACACTGAGGAAAAACGGTGCACCACGATTGAAGAGCTCAAGGTCGCAATTTCGGAAACATGGAAAAATATCGAGAAATTCGCTCAGCAACATTTGGTAAATAGTGTTGCAACACGAATTTTACAGGTTATTAGCCAAAATGGCAAGGTTGCCTATTATTGACATGAAAATCAGCCGATCGTTTTGAATTTTCCATTTCAATTTCAATTTCAATTCATACTTTTGAATTTTGAAATGGTGTTATAGAAACTGGACAGCTGAAAATCTGAAAGCTGAAAAACAATAAATAAACAAACAACTCTTTGGACCGAAATTGACGTTCAATATGCTTTATTCTAAGCATTCAACAATGTATGAATATATCATGTTGAAATTCTAACTGTTTGTGTTGCAACGAAATAGAATCAGGGTTAAACATCAATTTTCATCGTTTATGTAAGTTATTATCATTTTGTTACTTTGAAGTGCATTGTAGTTAGTCATATTGTTATTTGTTTTGTGAACTAGTGTTTAGTGTTAAGATAGAATAAGCTGTTTTTTGTTAGGATTAAGATTGTGTCATTTGGACTATTTTATTCTGTTGACGCAAAAATAAGCAGGTTTTATGCCCATTTTAGAAAAAAAGCTTATAGCAAACTAAAATGGGCTTTTCCCTGCTCCAAAAATAAACAAATAAACAAATAGAATCAGGGTTGTCTTATAGAAGTTGGACAGAGTGTATAACATATTATAATAAAGGTATCTAATATAGCATATAAACTTATAAGCATTCCCTTTCGAACAAAGATAACGGGTATTTCAATAGGAACGCTACGAAAGTAGTCCGATAGGGACAGCAAACGACGGCATATTTTTTCCCGCTCGTTTGACTTTTCTTTTCAGTAAAGTTTGCGATCCAACAACGAGTCGAGATTATTAAAATTTACTACCGAAATTCGGAGTCAATGACCTCAACTTTGAAGCGTTACGTCCAATTTGTGGTCTTCATAGTCGTCCTGCCAGATCAACAATTGAGCGTCTAGTGGAAAAATTTGAATCCACAGGCACAGTACAAAATGTTCCCGTGCCAGTGAGACAAAGAAGTGCCCGTAGTGTCGAGAATATTGCTGCCGCTAGCGCACCAATTAAGGATGACCCAAATCAGTCTCTCACACGTCGTTCTCAAGAGTTGGGTATCTCTGTGACGTCATTGTGGCGAATTTTGCGGAAAAATCTTGGCCTACATCCTTAACAGATCAAATTGACGCAAGAACTGAAGCCGCTTGACCACCAGAAGCGTCGCATGGTCGTGAATTGGACTGAGCAACAACTTGAAAATGATCCGGATTTTCATCGAAAACTCATCTTCAGCGATGAGGCTCATTTCTGGCTGAATGGCTTCGTCAATAAGCAAAATATGCGTTATTGGTCAGGCAGCAATCCACACGTACTCCATGAGGCACTTCATTGCATTCCGAAAAAAATTACGGTTTGGTGCGATTTATGGTCCGGCGGCGTCGTTGGGCCGTACTTCTTCCGCGATGATCAGGACCGGCACGTTACTGTGAATGGGAATCGCTACCGCTCAATGATAACCGAATATTTTTGGCCCGAATTGGATGATATGGACTTGGACAAAATGTGGTTTCGACAGAACGGCGCCACTAACCACACAGCGAATTTACCAATCGATTTATTGAAAACGAAGTATGATGATATCTCACGAAATGACGAAATGTTTTGACGCCGTTAGATTTTTTCCTGTAGCCCCACAGGTCAAGTCTATAGTCTATGCCAACAAGCCACTGACGACTGATGAACTTCGTTCGAATATCGAACGTGATATTGTAGCAGTATAGGCCGATTTATGCTTGAAAACCGTCGAAAAATGGGTTTCAGCGTCTGGTCTTCTGCAAGCGAGACCGTGGTGGCCATGCAAAAGAAATAGAGTTCCATACATAATGGCATCAATTGTACTTTCACATGAATAAAGAATTTCATTAATATCCTAAACCGTTTTTATTTTATTTAACAAAACATTTTGCAGCGGTTTTATTGAAAAACCCGAAGGTATCGATACTACGATAAGAAATGATGGCCCTAATATGTTTAAAAATTTCCATTGAGCCGCTATAAAACCGCGGCACTCAACGTGTTAAACAATTTGATGTTTTTATTGTTTTTGGCGAAATATGGCAAAAACTATGGACATATCATGTTTGATAAACTCATCCACTCGTCTCTTGTATCGTATTATTATTATTATTGTGTTTCATATTGAAGTAATCCAACATTAAGAAGCTTAAGAAGCATTTGAATCCTTATTAGAAAAAACAGTGTCAAAAACGAATGCTAGTGTTATCCGTGTAAATGCTTCGCGCAGAGCGTGTTGACATGATTTTTCGTTGTTCGTAATGCGTCGAAAAAAAATTCTATATTTCGCGTAAATGAAACCGACCAAATACGAATATTCATTGCTGATAACACAACATTCTTTGGTATACACAACTGTTTTCATGTAATTGTTTAAAAGTTTTAGTAAAGGAAGTGTATATATTTGACTGAAATTTGATTGTCTAGGTTGCTTTTACTAGGTGCTTGGTGATGCTTGACGTACTTGGAAACTTTAGAACGAACGTTATATGTAAAGTTTCTGTGAGAAAATAATCTCGAAAAACTATTCGAACAAGGAATAGCTTGTCCACAATCCGTTCCTAGCACTGAGTGTACTAAAAACATGCATTATATTGGACTCTTTCCAACGAAGCTCAGAGCCGTTCTGGAATGTGCTGTGCCGTTTATTTTTCATTTCCACGCTTATATTCTAACTTAAATTTGTTTATTATCTGGACTTGAACAAAACATCGGTGATGTCCCCAAGGCACATTAATTTTGAAGTCCGTATTAGGGGAAAACAGCTCAGTGGGAAAAAAATACGCCCGACTTGCATGTTTTGACAAAGCGAATTCTGCCAGGCACATTGATTTTGAAGTCCGTGTTAGGGAAACATAGTTCGGTAGGAACAAAAATACCCCCGACTTGCATGTATATTTGCAGAGCGGATTTCCACGGGTACATCGATGTTGAAGTCTGTGTTTGTGGAAATCGGGCCCATCAAACATGGCAGTTAGGGCGTTTAGATAACGCTTGACATTTTACAGTTATTCAATTGTTCATTTCATGAAAAATATTTTTTTATTAATTGTGATAGACGCGTAGAAATATTTTCTATCAATTGATGCAAACATCTTTCCGATCTGTTAAGAAATGTTCGAGTTATAAGCATTCGAAATACGGGTAGGGTTAGAACACAAATCGGCCGAACAAATGTATGGGACAAAAGAAAGTTCTTCCAGTTTTCATGAATTTAAACCGTTTAGAGATTAGCGAATTGTAATGTATAGCATATCAAACAAATCTCAGAGAACTTCCGATTCGATTGGTATGCAAATCATGAGAATTCGTGCACAGTGAAAATAGTTATTAACGTTAACTTTATTTCATAAAAACGTGACCTGTTTTCTGATTTGGCACCCTTCCTGAAAGACGTAGTTCTACGTCAAAAGTGGACCTGCGCAAATCCGTTAAGAATCGATTCGAATTCGTTGAAATCAATTCGATACCGTAATAGATTAAGTTGTCGAATGATCGTTCTGGTACTACCTTGATTGGTAAATTGAGGCAAGTTACAATAGCTGCTAGAACCCCGAAAACGGATGCAATTCTTAAAAGAAGAGCAAGGAAAGAAACAATTTTAGATCAGGCCATCAGGTATGATGAACCTATCGGCGTATCTTGCAGCTATAATCCTTTGTCTTCATCTTCATCAGAGAGCACAAATTTCGATGCTTACCCGAATAACAAAAAAGCAAAACGACGTCGCCTCGGAAAAGAGAATAAGAAGGAATTCCTGCAGCTGAACATTTTTTGATGTGAAATCTTAGCTTGTTTGCCAGAGATTGAAAAATGTGACCGATCGTGCAAGATACATGAAGTGGTTTCAGCGTTCCCTGGGCTCATCGTGGATATTGCACGAACGATTACTGACATACCACAAACTCAAGTTGGCGTAGAAAGGCTGTTCTCTGTTTCGAAAATTGTGAAGTCAGATGTTGGAGCCTCAGTGAAGGACGATTTGGCTGAAGCAATTCTGGTTTTATGAGTATTCTGAATTTCATTCAAATTCGTTTAATTTTAAAGGCTCAGTTATAAAAGTTTAATGGAGCCAAACTCTTAATCATATTTTTACAAGTACATATCCAAATGTTTGCGTAACTTTAAGGTTAATAAGGTAGGAAACCGATTACTCGCAGTTCACTCGAGTTTAGAAGGGTTTATTTTGATTGTCTAATCAGAGAAAATCCTAAATTAAACGTTCTCATGAAAAACCTGACTTAGAATTATCTAATTTTTTTTTCTAGCAGTAGTCGGAGTTGGTCCTGATAATTGTGAGCAGTCGGAGTCGGGATTTTTTTCCCCAGCCCTGGTGTCCAAATTAAAAGTCTGCATCGATCCGGGAAGAGAGGAAGATTCAATGGATCGCGCCAGAGTAAATGACGCAAACCCAACCGGATGAATCTTCGTTGTACACGCTCTATCCTCAAAGTCCAAAAAACCACGTCTGGAGTCCAAACTACGGAGGTAGTTTCGAGAATTGGTCGTACAATTGCGCAATATACGGACTTTAAGCAGTATAGGACAATAAAATACTTCGCAATCTTCGAAATAAATCCGAGCTGTCAGTTTGCCTTAGCAATTATGGAGGTGTAGTGAGCGTCACACGTCAATTTCGAACGCAGCACGACTCCAAGGTCGGTACATCATCCCTTCCAAGCAAAGCACCGTCGATGTAGTGATCAAACAGCAATGATTATTCGAACGATGGAGCATCATAACGGAGCCCTTCGGTTCGTGGATAATAAGTTTGTTTAGATGGCACCAGTCAACGAACAGGTTCAGTAGATGTTGCAAACGTTGGCAGTCTTCAGCTGTTCCGATCAGAATGCGGGAAACAATGTGAACAACAAAGGGCCCAAGTTGCTTCCTTGAGGCACTCTTCCAGACGAATTGCAGAGGCACGAGGAAACGCAGCCGTAAATTCTAACGCGCATTTTTCTTCCCGTCAGATGAGAGTTCATCCACGACACGAGCTTTGCAGATTATCCAAGACGTGACAGTTTAGCCAAAAGTACGCTGTGGTTGATCTTAACGAAAGTCACCTTCAGATTGGTATAGAAGACATCGACTTGAGCCTTGTCCTCCATAGCAGTAATGCAAGTTTTGGTAAAGTTTAGTAAATTTGTGGTGATCGACCCGCCATGCATGAAACCGTGTTGATCGATAGAGGAGATGTATCTCTTGAATTGAAAAAGGATTACTTCGCACAACTTTGACGCAGCCGACAAACTCTTTATTTCACGATAGTTCCTGACGTTTCGCTTATCACTGACTGCTTCCAAATCTCGGGGAATACTCTATCATTGAGTGATTGGGTAAAGATGACAGAAAGTGACTCGGCTAGATCAGCAGCGCAGCGGCAAAACAAAACCGATAGTATGCCGTCTGGACACGGCGAAATCGAACCTTTTGGTTTTTTTTTTTTGCAGTAGAAATGACCATAGTACGGGGCAACTATGAACGTCGTCAGTCTAATGAGGCCCGAAGAAACACCCGAGAAGGCAGAGTCAACTTGAGCTTCACTGGCTGGTGTTTGATCAAACACACAGGTTAGATTCTTATTTGGCGAAAAGCTCACAGCGCCCAGTATGACAATTCGCCGCGGCGTCCTCAAAAAACGAGTTTTTCCTTTTATTGTTGCAGAATTTCCAAATGTTTTTGGACTTCGCCGGAGATAAGTTTGCACTCTCACCCAGGGCCCGAAAACTTCGAAGATGAAAAATGAAAATCGACACTCCACTCAGTAGCTTCGCTTCGACTAGGACTACTTCAGCATTTGCCGTCAACATAACTTGAATTGGCTAGAAAATGAATTGACGAACGTTGGAGCGACTGATGATGACTGATGAAGTATTCTAGTCAATGGTTATTCCTTTTCTTTTTTTTTCTCTATTATAGTGACTTTCAACACATTTCGGCTGGTTCGTCACTTGTACTTCCATTTTGGGAAGAATGTCGGGAGTGAGAATTGAACTCGTGATCTCTGCGTGAGAGGTACGGATGTTACCACTACGCCAGATCGCCTCCGCGGTGGTTATTCTAATTGACGTAACTAATCAATCCAAATCTGCCTCTTCATTCAACCTGACTTCAATCCACACTTCTACTCTCCCTGAAACGAATCTCGTTAGCCGCGTACACAATTTGAAGGTGAAACGAAAACTTGATTGGCAAAAAAGTAGCTACACCATTAATTGACGGTTTATTGTTTACCCATCGTGAACTCAAACCAACGAACTTAAACGGTTATCAGGTATGCTATAAAGGTCCTCGCGTTAGTATTAGTAAACAGCGTGTAGTTTGGGAGGAATTCTAAACAAAATTTTAGTTCACTTTGTCGCCGAGTTCAATTTTGTGAAAAAAAAACATTCCGAAAAACGGGTTCATATCATAAAAAATCACAAATTTTTCAGCTTTTCTGAACACAACACAGCACGCTATCTTATATGTGTGAGTCATTTTCATGTACGATACAAAAAAACTAGCTCACCTGTAGTATATGTCAAACCACGCAGAACTTAAATATCGATACATGCATACGTGATACATGAGAGAGAGAAACGAACTCATTTTGGGGGGTAGTCACTTCAATATGCAAATGAATTCATTTTGGCGGGAGTCACTTAAATATGCATCCATTCGTCGGGGAAGAACGAAACGCGATAGTCGAGTCGTAGAGTGAGATAGCAACTAAATGTCCGAATGACTGTTGAGTCATGTTGACGGAGAAACTACTGAAAGAAGCCAAAACTCATTCCCAACTGAATACGAAAGGGAATTTCTTCATAGTCCGCTGACTATTCTCAGTTGGCAATGGAGGCATGGAAAAAAATCATCATCATTTCATCAACATCCCTAAATCATGTCCGATTGAGCTGAAATTTGGCAGTCATTTTTCTGGGTCAATAAACAAAATGTTCTTTAAATTCGATGATGTTTTTTTTTGCATACCTCCATTGCCATCCTAGTAAAGATGTTTTACTTCAGAGACATTTTGGGACACACTGTAGTTTTCAAGTCGCTGTTTAATAAGTTACTTCTCATCATGTTTTTTTTTTGTTTTCAACAAAAGTGTTTTTTTAAGTGAATCTATCTCTACACGAGCTTATTTCACATTCCTCTGAAAATCCAGAAACATTTCGGAACCGATTTGAACACGGGTGTGCTTGTAACCTAATTTTTTCACTTTCTTTTTCGAGATGTACGTGCAGCCCAGTCAATCAACCTCGTCCCAAACTGGTCTTGGCGGATTGTTCTCCCGAAGCAAACCCACAACACCGATCTTATCTGTACCGTTAACCGAAACGGAGCCTCGTGGAGTCGTGGATTGCAAACACCTGAACAGTCGTTTCGCCGTTCTAAAAGATGATGAGGGGAAGAGGCGATAAGATAAGCCTGTGTGACTATGGGAACGAGTTGAGAAACGTCGTTCACCACAACGGTACGACAGATTCTCAATACCACATTGCTGACAATACTCGTACAATGTTGTGTGTTTATGATGCACAGGCGTTCCGGCACTGGTCGTAAAAAGCAAAACAAACCTGCATAAAATTCCAATACTTTCGGTGAAAGTTTTTGTCTTGCGTTATGCGTTGTCACTTCTTTTGGGCACACAGGTTTGCGGCACTTGCCATACTAGATTTATGCGAGACCACGCGACCCGCTCCTGATTACGGACCAGCAGCATATTCGTGTGTGAGTTCCGAAACAACAAAAGAGCAGGTCTTGGTGGCGGAAGAAAGGGTCTGTGGATGTATGTCAGAGTGAATGATTCGAGAAGGCCTTTCCCGAGTATGCGTGTGTGTGTGTGTGATCGAGTCGATCGCACAAAATTTGTTCGCATTCTAATTAGCACCAACATCGGTGACAGCAGCCAGCCAGGCCTAATGACGAATGGTGGATGAGAGTGAAATCGCTCCAGCTGGGGTGAAAGTGACCCACATGCAAGCCCACGAAAGCACACAGCACACAAGATGTGTTTGTGAAAACAAATCTTCTGTTTTCAAAATTATAAACAAGAAATGCCAGCCGGGAAAGGAGAACTTTAAAACGGATTTCATTCGGCAGATATTTTGTGTGTTTTGTGGAGAAAGAGTCTCAGAATCGGTTGACGAACACCGGAAGCAGTTGTCAGAATTCACGGCCAAGATTACATGACTTTTTTGTTCCAATGAAACAATTATTTTCATGCGTGCAACCTATCAATGGAACAGATCTTCCACCACCAGCAGCCCTCTTACAGTGTATACAAAGAAAGTGCAAAACATACGTTGCAAAAAAAACAGAAACACTTCACCCGGATCTACTCGGGTGCCTCAGTTGCTTTTATTGCTGGATGAGTCAACGGATCCTTTGCGCTTCACTCAATGGAATGTACCCTGGGGTTGGCCCAACGTAGACCGTGGGGACCAGCATCGCAGGAAGACACCAGGATCGAGCCCACCATTTGAAGATGGTTGTCTTTGAATGTTTTCTAAACATTGTTTCAGTTCACCGTTCATTTACAGTAACTTCAGATCGAGGGGAGAGGGGAGAGGGGGACGAACTCGATACAAAGAGAACGGTTGAACGTGGCGCTTGTGGAGATGATGCTCTTTCTTTTTTTACGCTTCTAGTTTGTGCTTGCTTGGTGGTTCGTATGTACCCCTACCAGCTCTCTGGATGGATGCATGCTATGATGGTACACCATAAGCTTAAGCGGTGACCAGAGATACGTGCGAAAGTAGCGTGCTTAGTTTGATTAGTTGTGCCTGGTCGTATGTCTGTGTTAGCACATGTAACGGGTTGAAAAGAAAATGTAATAAAAAACAGCCAAGAAAGAAAGCTTGAGGAGTAATTTTCTATTTTCTCTTCTGGCTTTTACAGGTTCACCACACAGCGGTTTACTGATCGATTCGGTAGAACTGCGGATGAGTTTAATCGTTGTCGACCATTTGAATCGTCTTCCAGTTACCTGCTGATAAGCCTCGCGACCTTTGCTTAGAACAACACGCTATTTTCATGTATGAGCGCCGGAGCGTAGGTCGGTTGTTGACAGCTAACCAGTGTTCTGTGCTGTCTTCAAAATCTAATCTCTAGGCGTGATGGCAGTATCAGCGCAGCGCAAGCGGAAAGCCAGTCAGTCAGTAGCTACTTTACTTATCGCGCAACCAGAGTTTGCATGTATGAACAACCCACCACATGACTTCGGTTCATTCTAACCAAGTACATAATCAAAACACCTTGCTTGCTACAGAATGGGGAGGCAGGGCACAAGGGGTGGTCAATGGGTGATTGTGAGAGTTGCAGAGATGGTCACTCGCTAGTGTGTACAGGCAGTGGGGGCAGCCGATGCTTGTGTGGTGAGAGAAAATATAGAAGCTGATAAGAAATCTCCGCGAGATAAGACAAAAGTCCCTGGAGATTCGATGAATGAGTGTAGAACGCGGTAAACACACCTCGTGTTTGCTAGTTCTTTCGGTGCGTGTACACTTTGAAAAGGTTAATGACTGCTTGTAGAACTTTCAGGAACGTGTGCAGCTCCAACACTACTCACAATAATTCAGTTCACATCCATGTGTCGAATTTAGTTGGACGAACCCTTTTTTTGTTCATATAATAGTATTAAACTCTATGAATCTGTCATTATACAATTTGCTCCAATTTTTTAAATTTATGTTCATTTCTATGTGTTAAACAACGTGTTTAGAAACGTACGAATGAAATAGCGAGCATTCCCAGCCAGAATAAGCTGGAAATATGCTAAATTTGCATCGTTTATTTTTCATTTGAATGAATGCTGTACACGTATTGGGTTGAAAAAATAAACTGGGAGTTTTCCACGATTTGAAAGATGTTTATGACTGAACAAAAATTTCTAAAAAGTGCGTGTGTATGTTGGTATGAATTAGTTCAAAAAAACTGTATGTGAACGATTTACACGGAACATATACGAAATCGTGAGAAAAAACAAGTGAAAAGTAACTACAAGTTCTGAGCTATTCATTCATTTGTCTTGATATTTTGGAAAAAAAATCAGACATTTAGAGAACTTTGTTGATGCTACTAGGGAGAGACAAATAAAGTATAAAAAAGACGTATTTTATTAACCCTCCTGTATTCGTGTGCGAAATGGTAACTTGTATACTCACAAACTGTGCGTGTCGCTGTAGTATTGCTATTATGTGTTTTTACGCGTTATTGGTATTTATTTAAAGAGAAAAAATATAATTGAATGAAAAAACTCCAGAAAATACTTTTTCTTTAACTTCATTCAGTTTTAATAGTCATTTTATTCATTCGCCTTTTTGATTCTCAGTCTGTCAGACCGTATGTGCGAGTATAGGTGGGTTAAGTGTTACGATTCATCCAATCATTGAGCTTCATGATTTGAAATAATCACTAGGATCATAACCACTATTTTTTTTTGACGTAGGACTACGTCGATATAAGTTAGATTAGATAGATTTGCCATTAGACTTTCTTCCAGTTTAGTTCCCGTGAATGTTGTATGCAACACAAAATCGTGTGCAATAAATCGATTTATCAAACAAATTAGACATCCAGTCAAGTGGGTAGGAATAAGGGTGATGTAGATGGTCGAGTGGGTTAGTAATATGACTGCAATTTCATAAAAAATCACTACTTGAGCTTGAGCTTGGGTAGACTGTACAATTCGTAGTTGCTCTCCGTGATTGACCTGAACCAACCAAATTGCACAAAGAACACACAGAATGACGCTTGGGACCGGCAAATCATTCTCGTTGTGCAATTTTCGGTGATTCGGCAATTCCATAAAAAATCACTACTCCAGAAAATCATTATTTCAGCGATATTGTCATTGACCGCAGTGTCAGTGTGTGTGACGTAAAATGATGAATTCCTAACCTTTTCAGCGTAGAAAGAATACTAGTAACCGGGAAGTTTGAAGAAAAAATTAGAAGTGGTTTATATCTGTGATATAACAGCAAGGTAGACGTAGGACTATCGCTGGCTCTGTAATCATTTGTTTGAAATTGCATCTGAATCAATTCTCAATGGAATGAATGATTATTTATAAATATTGCTGAAAGTTTTCCTTGTTAGTGTGTGAGTGTGAGTGAAATTGTTATTAACATGAAATTCAACTATTTCGAACTTGTTGGTAGTCCAGAAAAGATTTGCGTGGTTTTGCAAAGCAACTGATGAAGTTTGATACTTCTATTTTGTTCTCGTGAGAATTATACACGAGAGTTTTTCATGACCACTCCACGCGGAAGCAGAATATAAACTGATGATCTTGGATACGATTGCATCACTGAAATCAAATGCGCAAATTTTCCTTCGCTCGACCGCAATTACAAGCAAACATTCCTTCATGACCGTTCCATGCGAAAGAAAACAGAAACTGATGCTGTTAAATACGATTACATCACGGGAACCAATTGCGCAAATCTTCCTTTGCTCGCGCGCATTTGCAAGCGAGTAAAGGGAATGACAGCCTGCATGTATTCGCGATTACGGTTTCTCAAGGTGCCTTGATTTTGCATCCGTGTTCGGGAACACATTCCGATCACCACAAAAGCAATCATCATCAATGAGCTAGATTGTTATGAATTAAATAGCCTGTTTTCAAAAAAAAATTTTAAGCTATTGAAACGTTTTTTTGAACCAATAAGTGACAATCATATAACTCTTCGGCATTTTATCTTTCCAATGAAGTGATTATTATACCCCTCCATTCAGCCGGTAAAGAGGTATTAACGTTCAAAACCTTGCACTCCAGCGTCACTCTCTCGTGTTCGAAATTTTGAACTTATAACCCGGTACTGAAATGAAAGACGTAGTCCTACGTCAAAAAAAATCTGAAAAATTCAAGTGAATTCCAAACCCAAAAAAAACAAACATCATCATTTTACTCGCTGTACCACCTGGTTGTAAATTTAACGTAGATTCGTCAATTCCACCCTGTTATGTGTCACAATGATATTCATTAATCATTTGCAGTTAGACCGTTGAATATCTTGCCAAAAGATAAGTTTTGTTCTTTGTTCGTTACAACCCGTTTGACGGTTATGAGTGCATATAACAAACGACCCTTTTCATGGCCACCGTTTGGAGTTTCAAATGAGGTGAGTTATCAGATTTTAGAGCAACGAAAAGAATTACAATAAAAAAAGACAATTGTTCCTAACAATCACAGTTCTACGTCAAACTTACGTCCGTGCTCCTAGGCGCAGGCCCTTTTATTTTTTTTTTTCAAAATTTGTTCATCCTGGAAACGCGATCAAATTTTCAGCCTGACTTTTAATGATTTTCACTCTCCAAGGAAGAAAAAAATTGAATCGTTTGTTTGAGAAACTTGACAGTTTTTGAGTCTTCGAGGGTACCCACATTGATTATCAAAATTTCAGAAAAAGTTAGTTCTACGAATCCCCTTTAATTGGGATTTCAAGCAGAGCTGCGATCAAATGATGGTACTCACTCAAAGATAATCCAAAAATTTTATACTTCGCTTATCTTTGGTGACCATACCAAAGCCAGTCAAATAGCGTGAGAAGAGGATTATAACAACACTAGCACACAAGAGGATTATAACAACACAACAACACAACAAATGGTGAGCTTCTATTTGAGAGTAAAAAATTGAGCTTGGTGCCTTGGTGAGTGCCAAGTTACTGAAATGTCGAAACGGGACGAGACTCGGAAGCCTGGTTGAATGGTTTGGTGTTTCGATATTCACGTCATTCGCTTCTTTGCGATTAGGGATGCCTTGTGTGAATATACAGCCTCATTTATTTAGAATACAATCTGAAGAAAATTGTATGAAAACTTTCTGAAAACTATGATAGTAAGGTTTCAGTATTGAGTATCTCCTTCAATAATTATTAACTAATTGACAAGCGTTTCAATTAAACGACTTTCTTTTTTGTTTATTTACCCCATTTGGCCTGAGAGTATCCTTTTTACGGATATACATAAATTACCTTATCAATAAACAAATCGAAATAACTATTGCGATTGTCATAAATGATTGGAATTGTTTGGTTACTTACAATCCTACGGCCATCGTTCACCGTGATCACCACTCTCGTTATGTGAATTTGTGAACAGAGCGATCGGCAGTGAGAGGCATTGGAACAAGCCATCATTTGGTCAGATTTCAGAAAAAAATGAGGGTGTATCACAACTGAGTACTAGGATCTCATGTGCCGTGATAGGAATTGAGTGACTATGGTCGTTTTTTTGTGACATTGGCGGTGATGGATTGCAGCACTGGTTTCAAGTAGTCGTTTGTATGAGAAACCCCATGTTTATATGATACACAACTGTTAAACTGTTAAATTGATGAAAAAGTGGTTCCACAATATATGTTTTGGGTGTAATAACCAAATCTGATATCTACAAATAGGAGGTCCAGGTCAAAATTTTAAGAAAAACATTTTTTGACGATTTCTCACAAGTGCGTCAGATGGACTTATGGGGTTCCTCAAACAAACGATTCAATTGTTTTTTTAGTTATTCTAAATCTAGCTGTAATTTTGAATTTCACCAAAAAAACTCGATTTCTAAAAAAAAATACAAAAAATACTGTTGAGTCTAAAAAAAATCTTTGCACTCAGTTTCCAAAGGAAAGTGTAACGGTTAATTCAAATTGGAGCCACTCGAATTTTCCGATCCGTGACATAGGGCGGAAATATTCTAACGGGTTTTGAAATCATTCATGTTTTGTTTTTACGTGGATGCCGAGGTAGAAGTTAACATATCCAATGTTGAAACAAAAATGCGAATGAATCATAAATAACTGCATTTGACCACTGATGACTACCTTTTTTATGGGAAAATGCACTAGTTTTTGTGTTAAAATCAATAAGTACATAACCATAGATGGCTGTACTGGAAGAAATAAAGCACTCACACCTAATTTATTTCACCATCCCTTCAAACCCATTAACCCAGTTTCAAATTTGATTGAATGGGACACCTTCCCACAGTGAAGTTGTGTTATGAATGATTTTATTTCAAAGAGCTCCTTCCGCAATTTGACTTACGTAGTAAAATTGCTATCTAAAGCAAATATTCGGAACTACAGTTAGTTTTGGAAAACCCTTTCTTAGCTCAGTGCAAAAGTTCGTTCCCAGTCCCCGTATTTGACAGGTCCTCTAACATTGTTTACTTGCGGTGTTTTGCAGACGATAATTTGTATAATTTATCGATAGCTTTTTTGTGGATGAAACCAAAAGAACGCTTGCTGGATCAGAAGGTGCAGAAGACTGTGAAGTATCGTGGAGAAAGTTTTATGGTGTGCAGGCAGGTGTATGGCACGATTCTCGCTATCTCACTCTACCTACTGTCACCGCCTATCTCACTATCTCTCTGCTGAAAAAGTTCATCATCGACATCAAGATATGTCAGTTTTGTGGTAAATCGGTAATTCGCGACTACGAAGCTGAATTTGACAGCATGTGTGCGTGAAGCGAATGTCAACAAAGAATTGCAAAAAGAATGTGATTTTTAAACGCACCGTTTTTAACGTTTTTTGCAGAAATTTTCGTAATGGTGAGTATGTATCGAAAGAACTATCCTCTAGGATGCTAATTTAGTTAAATCATATAAATTTACTGCAGGGGAAAACGTTTTCTTACCGCATCCGAAGGACACTGTCTTTACTTGTGAAAAAGTAAACAAACTTTCAGGATACTAAATTTTAATAAAAATTAATAATTGTGTGCAAAATTTATCTTCTAAACGGTTGGAAAATGAGTTTTCCTTATGCAGTGAAAAAAAACTTTGCCGTAGCTTAAGCTGAATTTAACTTATAAGTGTTTTTCTGTGACCTTGTTTCATGCATTATCAGGAGCCATCAGTCGGAGAAAATGAAACCTGCTACGTGGCTGTGGAGTTTGCGGATGTGTTCGATTACGCTGCGGGTGGAAGCCGTTTAGTCGTTGAAGGCGAAAGAGTATTCAAAGCTGGACATCTTTTAATAGTTGGTGTTGAAGAAGTTCACGATGAAGGCTTCAGTATTTTCTCGTCCTGTCTCCAGTCATCATCTCCAAGCTCGGAACCCCATACAATAAAAATTCGTACGAAAATCTCCTTCTCCAAATGGTTGTTTTCGTGTTCCTGTGAAGCTGGCAAAGGAAAGTGCAAACACGTCATGGCTGTTTTGTATCATTTGCTTAAGTATGTTTTATTTTATTTCTTTATTATTGCACATTTTGCACCAAGTTGGACTGTTTCACACTTTTTCAAAAGTGCGAAAATGTGAATGTGAATACTTGGAGAGTAGAAGTTCGACACGGTGAAATGGAGGCTACAAATACGGGAGGTTTTTGTAGGTTCTATCTTTAGCCGTAGTCGTTGGATCCAGTCTAGATACCGCGATTTGTCCGTTTTAGGAGGGAAGGCATGAAAAGAAATTCCGGGGCGATATCTCTTCTTACATCCGGGGACGACAAAAACAATACGGCTTTTGAATTTTGCAGATTGTTCGGAGTCAGCTTCAAGCAAATTTCGTCCGACTTGCATGTTCTCCGGGCAATTTGCGCAGCTTTTGACGTCCATATTTCACACGTTCTAAGGAAAATATTTTGAAAAATATTAGAGCACTGATTGAATAGAAGCCAGATCTTTGTATTTTAGGTATTTTATGAACACTAAGCGGATATTTTTATATCAAATTTCATAATTTCGGTTTACCTCTCTCGCAGGTATATTGACAGAGGGTGTACTTCAATGGCTTTTTTTCACTACTAAATGACAATAAATTTTGGTTCGGAGCATCGAAACAGCTAAGAAAAACTATTTTTCAACAATTTCCACTAATTGTAAGATACGGTACGGTAAAAGTTCTCGAGAAATCAGTATATTAATTACAGAGAAAATATGCAACGGTTTGTTTACATATTTTTCACTCACACGCGAAACTTTCATAGGTGGCGACACCGTACCTTCGATGACGCGAATTCGCGACGACAGTGGAATTGTGTCGACGTCTGGTGGCGACTTCGAATTGGGGCCATAATTTAGGTCCCAAACTCCTTAGTGTGATCTCTATCAGATTAGAAGACACAAAGCCGGTTTTTAAATTTTAAAATTTGAATGAAAATTTTTAACATCATGTTATTTAATTACTTGAAACATGTATTTCTGACTTTAATTCAACCATATGGCTATACAATTCCAACATTGTTACTGATTTTTTTCATTATAATATAAAGTTATCTTCACAAACAATTTTCGTATGAGACCTTTTCCCCACCTGCAATTCAAGTGTTTTTAATTTAAATAGAATACTAATTTGATATGGAAAAGCTAATTTTCATTCATAATTTTAATTCTGAAAACGTTCATTCCACCTGAAAATCAGCTATTCTTTGATGCCGTCAACGAGGATCGCTGTTTTGAAGAAAACAAATACTTTTGACGTTTTAGATGTTGGCACCAAAAACATGGCGGGTGTCATACGGCTGTGTGCAGGTATTTCTCATGATTCATGAGTTGATATAATCAATGAAAATATGAAAACTGTCGGAATGTCCACCACAATCACCTGATCTCAAACCGATTAAAGCATATATAAAGCAGGTTGATAGAAGGGACTTCCGTCTGGTTGTACGGAAAGGTTCAAAACATCAATGATACTGATGGACGAAGAACCGTAAATAGGTAAAGATGGATATTGGACAGCTACCAGGCGAAGAGTACTATACAGTAACGACTCGAGGTGATGCTTCAAGCTGGTTGATGTTCGTTTTCGTTGATAAATTTTCTAGAAAATACTCATCTGGTAAAGAATTCACAGCTGCGATTGCAAAACCGAGATTTTCGTTACAAACGGGACTATGAACTCGAAGATGTATAGGGTAATCAGAGTAACTGTTACCGATTTCCAAAAAATGTCTTGTTCAAAGATTTTGAATGTAGCTCATAGTCGATCAAAACTTGTTGATCCCACCAAAAGAACATTGCCTTCCTTCCATAACGGTTTGGACTTACCCAAGATCTCTGACGCTTAGGATTCTTGAAAAAAACTCCACTTTCTATTGCCAGCCACAATCCGATGGAGAAAAGGTTTCTCACGTCGAAATCACAATTTTTAAATTGTTTGAACTACTCAAAGCACTGCAAATTTCCAAAAGCATGTTCACCGTAAGTTTTGACAAGCAACCGATGCGATTCTGTAACAGTTTTCTTTAAATGGTAACAGAGAACCAGTGCTGACCGCAAAACGTACTTTACAAGCACAACATCGACTCGTGCAAATCAAAAAGAAAAATAAAACAGCACAACAACATTGCATTTCCATCATATTTAACTGGACAATTCATAAAAATTAAATCAATGGCATTGGAGAAAACAAATCTCACAATAAAAGTAAAAAAGTTAAAAGCATCAATATTTAGTATGGCCTCCTGCAGCTTCAATGACCTGTTGAAAACGTACGGGAATACTATCAACCAAGTTCTGGAGGTGCTATGGGTCGGATTTCGTTTCACGTCTTCGGGAGAGCCGTGAAATAAGTGCCTTTCCATCTTTCACCACGTTTTTATCGAGAATGGTCCACATATTCTCAATCGGGTTGAGATCAGGACTTTGGGGTGGCCAGTCAAGAGGTTTCATTTTGCGTGAACGGAAATAGACTTTGGTCTTCTTAGCAGTATGCTTCGGGTCGTTGTCCTGTTGGATAACGAACCTATTTCGAAGCGATTTCTTCAGGTTGTCCTTATGGATGTCAATGTAGACATCTGCTGCTATGATTCCGTGAATTCGCGCCAGATTTCCCCACAGCATCCCCACACCATTCCATTCCCCCCCCCCTTGCTTGGTTTTACAATCCTTTATCATCCTTTGTCATCTTACAATCCTTTATCATCCTTCTGCTACACGCTCTCGCGCCGCTTCTTGTTGAAAAGCTCAAATTTCAATTCGTCAGTCCAAAGTATTTTTTCCCAAAACCTTTGAGTTTGTTAACAGGTTTCCTGGCAAATCCCAACCGTTTACGGTTCTGGCCGATACCGCTAACGAGAGGTTTTTTTTTTGAACGATTTTGACTGATACCGGACATCTATGCTTGTGCACAATTTCATGGACTACCCCCCCGGCTCATTCCGAACTTCTCTGCAAACTTCCGCTGTGAAATCTGCTGCCAATGCAATCCCTGAACAACAAGATTTCGGGCTTGCATGCTGATTTTCGTTCCACCCATTTTGATTTTGTTGGAACCGCTTTGTGTAGACAACAACAATCGACTTTGGTGTGCCAACGTAAACAACACTTTGTTTACATCGCGTCAACCGAATCACACGAAAAGGTTGTACATGATATCTCACAGCCCTAGAGCTGTCATAACATGCGGAAACGAGGGGTTACTCAAAGCTTTTGAATGATTTTAATTTTCTTTTTTTTAGGTGGGCTTTTATTTTTGCACATTTTAAAGAAGTAAGATGTAAAAAAATTAAACAAAATCTAACAAAAATGGCAAAACTTGATAATTACTTGAAAGAGTAATGGTTAATATACTATTCTATGAAATTACGGTAGCAGTTTTTGAAGAAATAGTCCAGAAATTGAGAAACGTTTTTCAATATGAAAGGTGGGCTTTTTATGCCTATCACTGTAGCTGTCAGCATAAGTACAAAAAAAAATCGGGAAATCTTTCTATTTATCAAACGTTCTTTTTATTCATACAAACATTTTTATTATTGACAGTTACGCTGAATCACCCTGTATATGCAGAAGTGCCCGGAAAAGGTTACTCTGTCGTACAATATAGTGAAGTTTGGGCCAGTTGTGGCAAGTTGTCACGACGGCAGAGGAGTATCGTGACAGTGGAATTGTTTCATCGGAAAAACAAAACCTTATCCCACCTAATTGCTCCAAATTTCGTTCAATCGAGTTAAATACAGCTGTCGTACGAAAGCTTAAGAAGAATGTGAGAGTGACTCGGGATCCAGCTTAAACGAAGAGATGACTGAATGAAATGTCCGCTCAGGTTGAACAACGGATTGTTTTGAAATTCTGTTCAATGTAAATGAAAAAATCACATCAGATTAATGTTTGTTTCGTCGGAGTAGGAACAGTTTTGTTGTTAAGCGGTATTTTATAACTTCAAGAAATGTGTGCCGCAGAATACTGCTTCAGTACATGATTTTTGAAAATCTTCAGCGAATGTATACAAAATTCTTCATGACACAGAACATTCGTTCTCACACGTTCCGAAAATAAGAATTTTGAAGCGTTGTTTTGACATTGAGTTCAAAAAGTAGTGGATAACAATGAATTACTTCTTCAGTTACAGATTTCTTATTGAATATAAAAAATTTTGAAAGCGTTTAGAATGAATTAGTAGTGAATTGCGAATAGATAAGATTTTTATGTGAAAGAGCGTGAAGTAAGTTGATCATCAATTTCGGGAGAAAAATAACTAATAACATCCCCTCAATTATCTTGAGTGGCAAATGCGATAAAACGCGTATACCAGTTACCGTTCTGAATCATATTACGGACACTTTGTTCTAATATCTTGAAATGCTTAATGCACTGATGCTATAACTATCAAATTATTATCACAATTGCTTATTTAGATTAATCCCTTGGTTTCACTATCATTTCACATGAGAACTTCATTTGAATTATAACTTAATCGGCCGAAATCTTACAACACTACTTATTATCGTTTGAATATGTTTGATGTTTCATCAACGTGAGCACGTAGAATTTACCCGTTCATAAATATTTAAATGTCTCCAGTATTTCATCAGTTCTCATCATCGTTAACAGTTTACTGTGGTTACTTGGTAAGTGTTTCGCACTTGACTATAAAATGAGGGGCTTAGAATGAAAGGGGTGTAAGTGATTTGATCGATTTCTCCACATCGACTCTCACTTTTGGTCATAACTTAGTTGCAAGTACATTCCCAGCTGTATTTGACAATGTGGAAGATAGGTCAGAACCTCATCTATCGGATTCTATAGCAAACTTAAATTGGAACGTTTTTGCAGTTGTGTTATTAACTAAAGAAAAAGTTGATGAAGAGAAATCGATCATGTCACTTACACCCCTTACATTCTAAGCCCCTCAAATATAATCAAGTGTAATGTAATTTTCGTCCAAAAAATTACAAAATAGAGTGTCCGAAATTCGAATTCAATCTGTCCGAAATTTTATTTAGTGTCCGAAGTTTCATTCTTATCCGCTCCATTTGAAAAGCATTTTATTCGATGATTTTTTGTTATGTTTTCAATCAAATAGGTACAAAAGTAGAAAGCTTAGAAGCATATTGAACTAATTTATTAAAAATATAAACCAAATAATACCTGTGCATAAAGTTTAGATCTGTTTTCTGCATCATAAGCCTTAAGCGTCCAAAATATGATTCAGAACGGTAATTTGTAATAAAAATTTCTCAGAAGAAAAACTTCCCGAATTCGAACCCAAAGCAAAGCATATGTGTGATGACTCTAAACGCTTGGCCACCGATGCTACTTTGTTCAAAGAGTTTAATTTTTTTTATTCGTTGAATATTTCATGATTGAACTATCCAGGACTAGAGCTCCAGTAGAAGATAGTTTGTGGACTTATATCAAGTTTACTTTAAAGAAATGCTTCTGACAATCCAAAGCAAACATAAACAAGCAGAGTTCTTAATGATCTTTAATTAAAATGATTATTCGGATAATGTTCGATAAAGCTTTTTTTTCATTTCCATAATTTAAATATGATACAATGCAAAATTTGAAATCATTCAAAGGCTACTTCGGATTTTTCAGTAGGGTAAATTATACTGAAGGGGCTTTTAGAGTAACAGGTAAGTTATTATGAAGGTTTTTTTTTGGAACAAAAACGTGAAAAAAAATATAATGTAAAAAAAATGAATTTCAATGGACATGAATGAAAGTGGGACAAAAATCTACTCACAGCAATATCTGATCGATTGGCAGTTGTTCGTTGGTGTCGCTGGCGTCGAGGCTCCCATGTTGTTCGAAGTAGCGTTACTAGTGACAATCATTCCAGAACCGTTGGTATTAACAGCTAAATTATTTGCGATACTATTTCCGATTCCTCCGCCGATACTGTTCCCAATACTATTGACCATAGTATTGTTGCTTGCGTTGATTGCCTGGGACATTTCTGCAGCCTATGGAGTGGAGGGTTGTGGAGCAGAACTCTTTTTCAAAACCTTCAAATAGGGGTGTGGAAAAAGTTTCTACCGTTTTTTTTTCAAGCAAGCCCAATTTCTTCGCGCGCGCACACACACTCACAATGTTTGCTAGTCAGACAAAATGTCCTATTTTTACTCGCTCTTCAATATATTCTGCCTTCGTGTTCCGCTCTACGGGATTGCTTCGTCTTTCCTTCTTTCACTTAGTTTCACTTCACTGTTACGAGCAAGCTTTCATCCCACAGCCTGCTGCTATTGGTGGAAAAAGATGATTGAGATGAAGATTGCTCAGTTCGTACCAGAACACACGAACGCACGGAAGAAGTAGTGACACAGAAAACAAGAATTCGTATATAACTGTTTCAGATCTGTTAGGCCTCCATACGAGACATTTCCGCGTTGACTTATCTCGCTATGATGATCGTAGATTTTCAGTTGAATTGATCTCAAAATACGCACTTTTTTCTTCTATTTCTTCACCTTAAAGGCCAACCAAGCCTACTACGGCTTGCGTTATTTCCAGGGACAAATCCATCTTCTTTGTGGAACACATTTTGGGCGCACAATAACTAACAATATTTACGTTTATTTTCACTAAAAATCCTTCACAATGTTCAAGAAAAAATTCTCAAAATACTAATCTTCACATTTGTACTCTCCGTTATCCTTTATGGTTGCAAAGCGCCCGGTCTAGTTAATCCAAAGATCTGCACAGAACACAACACGGTTATTGCTAGAATCCACTTTGGAGCTTATTGGCTCAATCACACTGGGATGTATAACAGTTCTCGAAGTAATAAAAAACACCCGCAAGCACACGCGACTTCATCGAAGCACGCGTCGCACAGTTGGCTACTGCTGCTGCTGCTTCTGCTGTTCCGAAATACAAGCGGAGGTCGGAGAAAGCCTTTCTTTTCTCGCCGCAAGTACGATCTAGTCTGATTGGTGATTCTGTTTCTTGCTGCCAACAAGTCCCCATCAAAATCCACCAGCGCAAGCGTCCGTTGGGAGGAACTCACTTCGGGTCGCGGGTATAAGAAAGAGTGTACCAAAACACAAGAAGAAAAGCCCACCGAACCGTCGTCATTGCCACAAGCCGCGCGCGCTGAATGGGGAATAACGTTTCAGCTCTTTATCTTGCTCTCTGTCTCTCTCTTCGCAATTCTCAACTCGCTCAGGCCTAAAACCACCCCGCGTCCGCAAATCGAAATTCCACCGAAGAAAGGTACCTACGCCTCGTATCAGCACCGTTTACGCACCCTCGGATCTACGCGCAAGCCTGTCTAGAGAGCCCCCCTTCGGAACGGCGAAGATAGAGTGGTTTTTCGATTAGTGTTTGCTTATTTGGAGAAGTTTTCTCATGGCTGATGGTGGATAGAGTTCCGACCTCTGCCTTTTCAGGTTAAGCCTCTTTCGCGTGCACCTATGTGAGCCGCACAGAAAGCATCATCGCTTGCAGAGCGAAGAAAGTTTCTCGCGTATACCGAGCGCATGGTGGGCGCGCGTGGTGATTCATTTCGGCCAAAACTGGCAGACATCGATGACAGTGCGAAAGGAAAGTAAGCTAGCCAAACAATCAAACAAAACAAAACACAAAGTATGTACGAGGGTCGTTCAAAAAATAAGTTTCAGTGCCTCAGAAATCGCGGAAAAATAAAGTTAGGACAAAAAACATGGTGATTTTCGTAATCTACGTTTTATTTTCTATTTTTCTACATAATCGCCGTAACGTTCGAGGCATTTTTCATAGCGTGGCACGAGTTTCTCTATTCTGAGCGCGAAGTGCGTAGCGTCCAACTTTTGACATAGGGCTATGTCTTTGATTTCTATATAGGGGGGGTGGGTCACTCTACGAAAAAATGTAACGATTTATTAAGAGTTTTCAAACGCATATTACTCAAAATGGTTATTGCGACATATGTTGTGTTATATATCATTAGACAGGAAATTTATCCAGTTTTTTTTTTGCTTGAAACATGAACAGGTACTATAGTAAAAAAAGTTAACAATTTGACGATTTAATTGGGTATGTTTTCTTTCGATTGCACTATCCACTCGCTTCCTCTCCGACGCAACGAGAAATCTTTTTGGTTAAATTCGGGCGTTAGCTCATAATGTGAGTTGATGTGTAAAATTAATTATTCTCCATTTACCGATAATAGGCATTAATTTTATATTATATTGTATGTTGTCCAGTCAATTTGTGCTCAATTCATGTTTATATCGTGTAGGTCTCACCACTAACAATTTGTGCAATTGTGGTCCAGGATGTCATAATATCGAGTATGTTGTTTGGTTATGTAAAAATGTAATAAATGAATTTAAAGGGCTGCTGATTTAGAAGATCGGAAGGGTATACAAGTCGGACTCGATTATATATAATCGCAATTTCACTTTCAACGTTAATTTTCGAATCCAATACATAATCGAATCACAAAAAAGCTATTTTTCTATTAATGTTTGACATTCATACATTAATGAAAAAATTGTTTTCTTGAGATTCGATTATGTATAGGATTTTAAAATAATATAAAAAAAATGGCCGACTATATATAATCGAGTCCGACCTGTACCCACGTAAATCAGATTATGATAGCTTGAGTAGTCGCGATCTTACAGGGCTATAAAGTTATTACAAACAATGTTCCGGTCAACGTGGTAACGAAGGAGATAATGCTATTTTTATCTATAACTAGCTGACCCGGCAAACTTCGTCCCGCCCAAAATTTGTTTTTTGTTATCAATACCTTCAAACATTCACGTTTTCTTACTATGAGCAAGCTCATGGGTCCAATCGCAAGACTGTTCATTGATTGATTTTCTAATCGACCCCGGTGAATTTACCTTTTGCTATAAAATTCCTAGTATTTCTAACAAAACTCATCATTAAAATATCAGATTATTTTCAGACACAATTCTCGTTCAAGATTTTTCAACTACTTACAAATAACATGTTTCTCCGTTACATGGAATAAATGTTTGATACAGAAAATATGATAGAATAAAGACAGCTCTAAATCGGACAGAAAGGTGGGAATGGTGTTGAACCACTTTAGAAATGGATTGCCCCCTAAAACCTCCACATGCCAAATTTGGTTCAGTTTGCTTGATTAGTTCTTGAATTATTCAGAAATGTATGCTTGTTTTGTATGGCAGTCCCCCCTCAGAGAGAGGGGAGGAGTGTCTGTTCACCATGGAAACGTTTCGTGTCCCCTAAAACATTCGCATGGCTTCATTTGCTTGATTAGTTTTCAAATTATGCAGAAATTGTTTTTCATTTGTATGGCAGCTCCCCCTTAGAGAAAGGGGTGGAGTGCCTAACCACCGTAAACACATTTATTGCACCCTAAAACCTCCACATGCCAAACTAGGTTTCATTTGCTTTATTAATTCTCGAGTAATGCAGAAATTTTTATTTAATTTGTATGGCAGCCCCCCCTTAGAGAGGGGGTGGAGTGTCTCACCACCATAGAAACATTTATTACACCCTAAGACTCCTATATGCCAAATTTGGTTTCATTTGCTTGATTAATTCTCGAGTAATGCAAAAATTTGTCTTTCATTTGTATGGCAGCCCCCCCTTAAAGAGGGGGGTGGAGTGTCTAACCACCATAGAAACATTTATTACACTCTATAACTTTAATACGCCAAATTTCGTTCCATTGGTTGATTAATTCTCGAGTAATACATAAATTTGTGTTTCATTTGTATGGCAGGTCCCCCCCTTAGAGAGGGGAGTGGAGTGTCTAACCACCATAGAAACATTTATTACACTCTAAGATCCCTATATGCCAAATTTGGTTTCATTTGCTTGATTAATTCTCGAGTTATGCAAAAATTTGTTTTTCATTTGCATGGCAGCCCCCTCTTAGAGAGGGGGTGGAGTGTCTAACCACCATAAAAACATTTATTACACCCTAAAACTTTCACATGCCAAATTTCGTTCCATTTGCTTGATTAATTCTCGAGTAATACAGAAATTTGTGTTTCATTTGCATGGCAGCTCCCCCTTAGAGAAAGGGGTGGAGTGTCTAACCACCGTAAACACATTTATTGCACCCTAAAACCTCCACATGCCAAATTTGGTTTCGTTTGCTTGTTTAACTCTCGAGTAATGTAGAAATTTGTGTTTAGTTTGTATGACAGCCCCCCCCCCCCCTTAGAGAGGGGGGGAGGGGTCTGGAAATATCATAAGAACCTTCCCCGACCCCAAAAACCCTTACATACCAATTTTCATGTCGATCGGTTCAGTAGTTTCCGAGTCCATAAGAATCAGACAGACAGACAGACAGAAAACCGTTTTTTATATATATATAGATATATTTTTGTAGTCATAGATCGCTTTGACTCAGGCTTATATTTATGTGTGTCTTAACTATTTAGACTTGTGTTTAAAAATGATACATGATGATACATGATTGAATAAACAGAAGAAAAGGGTAGTAATGACTTTAATTGTATTTTTGTGTACATTTTTGAATAAAATGCGGTACGGAATTCTACCACGTTATGTCATCTAA